>NC_142933.1:82971239-82996239 GCF_046866305.1 Octopus bimaculoides
AGCAATCTTAGTAGTAGTATGAATTAAGTTTAGGAACCCTGGGGGAGGGATACAATTGCTTCTAATATATATACATACATACATACATATGTTCATACATACATATATATAATACATAATATATATGTATATACAGGTACATATATATATATATATATATATATATATATATATATGTATATATATATATATATATATATATATATATATATATATATATCTATATATATGTATATATGTATGTATATACACATATTTTTATTAATATTTAGCAGAAGTAACAGTGACTCAGAGGCGAAGGGTTTCATGTGTTGGCACGCAAGAAAATCTTAGACCTCCCGTCACTCTGTTGTTGCTACTAAATATACACATACTCATATTTTGAGTCCTATTCTTCCTGTTTGCACCAACATACCTACTTATATACATATATATTTATATATATATATGTACTTGTGTGTGTATGCACATACATATTTATGTGTATATATATATATATATATGTGTGTGTGTGTGTGTGTGTGTGTGTGTGTAATGTTTGTATGTATATATGCATACACAAACTATGTATCTAACAGCAAAAGAAGTAGGCCCCAATAACATGTAGAAAGTGAATATTGGATGGATATATATATATATATATATATATATATATATATATATATATATTTGCGTCGAGGTTGAACCTGGGACCATATCATTTCATCGATGATTCTGGATTGACACTGATATGAATTGTAATGAAAAGTACTCAATGCTCTTAAACTAAGTAGTAGAACCTCTTTTCAAATTCATGTCTGCATGAGTGGCTACTCACTTGTTTGCATTTCTTTGACAATGAATGGGAACAAGAACTTTAGGCAGTGACTTATGTAGATTCAGTTTTGAAAGGGCATCTTTCCCATAAATATGTGAGTGCATAGATATACACACAAACACAGGAGCACTCCGTCGGTTACGACGACGAGGGTCCCAGCTGATACGATCAATGGAACAGCCTGCTCGTGAAATTAACGTGCAAGTGACTGAGCAATCCACAGACATGTGTACCCCTAACGTAGTTCTGAGGGAGACTCAGCGTGACACAATGTGACAAGGCCGGCCCTTTGAAATACAGGTACTACTCATTTTAGCCAGCTGAGTGGCCTGGAGCAATGTGAAATAAAGTGTCTTGCTCAAGGCCACAACACACTGCTGGGAATCGAACTCACGACCTTACGATCATGAGCCGAATGCCCTAACCACTAGGCTACGCACCTTCACATTCACACAAACATATGCACAGTCTTCAATTAACATAATTTATAATACTGTTCAAAGAAAGCATTATTATGGATGACATGGAAAAGCTGATATGCTTATATCCTAAAATAAATATGAATACATACTAAATATGTATACATACTATATGTGTGTGTGTATGTGTATGTGTATGCTAAAATACAATGATGTGGAACAAAAGCACTATACTTCGCACTGCTGTGTATATTTAAACAAAGCAGATTAATATTCTACCACTAGATTTATTACTTATTTTTCCATGATGTATGAAGAAAAGTATTATTAACTACAGATCACCAAAAGGGCAATCGCTGTATTTCTGAAAGCAAGTGTATCATTGGTTTTACAATTTCTGTTCAATGTTTAAATTGTTTACCGAAATGACCCCAGTGACCCCCCCCCCCCCACACACACATACACTTTCTCTGTGTCTCACCACACTCTCACATTGAGCTTCTAGATAGTTTTATGTATTTCATTCTACTTGCTAAGTATTTTTCAATTTGAGGGTTTAGTAAGGACATTGGCTCAAATTCTCTGTGGTGGGATTGAACCCAGATCTAAATGGTTGTGAAGCAAACTTCTTAACCAAGTCACGTATGCATCTGCAACTTGATTTGTTCATCATTCAGTTATAGTCTATAGAAATAGTTTGGACAAATATTTTTTTAAAAATAGTATTAATCAAGGACTTGTAAATGAGTATGTGCTAGTATATATGTAATTCTATGTGTGTGCACCTAAGGAATGTTTAAAAAGATGGTTAAAGAATTGGTCGACCAGATCTAGGGTGAAGAATTTGTGTTAACTGCTAATGTTTCATTGTGTTACAGAGCAAGCGCACTTTTAAATCTTTTAGTATTTTTTGATAAGTTAATGAAAGGAAGGTGATGAGCCATGGTCATTATCTATGCAGACCCTTCCAGTTTTATTAGATTGATATGGCTGATGTCCAGCCTCAGTGTCCGCAGCTCAACTCCCCTCCCCTCAAAATCAAAAAAATAAAAACAAAAGTGTTGGGTGGAAAGCAGTGATAGGAAAGGGCATGTTTCAAATACTTGTGAGAACATGAAGTCTTCTAAAGTCATTGCTCAGCTTGCTTAACTCTAGTGAAGAAATAACAGATTTTTTTTGTGGGGGGGGGGGGGGTTAACTAATACACTGATGTCCTATCTTTTATATTTGCCTGACACATTTCTTTTTGCTTTGAAAATATTTAATTGGATTAGAAAATTCATTATTGTAAAATCTCAATGTATCTGCTTCACATTTGAGTTGCTAGACAGTGAAAGAAGATACTAGTAAATGCACACATGGGTTCACAGCTGAGTGGCTAGGCAATGGAAGGGGTTCATAACAGTGTGCACATGGCTTCACAGTTGAGCAGTTAGATATTGGAGATTAAGGAACAAGATACTTTCAGTGTATGTATGGCTTCACAGTTGAGTGGCTAAACATAGGGACAGGAGTCTACTGGCGTGTACAGGTTCACAGCAGAGTAACTAGGCATAGCAACAGGACCCTAGCAGTGTATACATAGCTTCACAGTTGAGCTGGTTAGACATAGTAATGGGATTCTAGTAGTGTGTATGTAGCTTCACAGCTGAGTGATTAGGCATAGGAAGATATAGACAGTGTATCCACATGTTCACAATTGAATAACTGGCAAAGAGGGTACTAGTAGTGTATAACAACAAGATCTAATTGTATATGCATATATAAGTGTGGCTTCACAGTTGAATGGCTAGACATAGAAAGAGAAAACATTTTCAAAACTACTTATTCTCACATGTCATAGCAAAATACACAAATTTTTAACAACTAACTTCCATGCTTCAATAGATGAATTGAAGCAAAACATATAAAGTAACATCTGGAATCAGAAGAAACTTGTGTTAGTCAGTGATGGCTATAATTAATCTGTAGGGAAATTCATTGAAGAGTTTGTTAATTTAAATTACTTTGGGAAATAAAAGTTCTACATAACAACATTTGTAGTTTTTTAAGGAAATGAATTAAAATTTGTGATGTAGATTCCTTTTTTGTCACAGTAAGGGAACTTACTGAAATCTTCAGTCACTCTTCTGAAGACTTCTATATTAATAAAAGCATGGTCGTGACTGAATAGTTGAAACCAGTAAGAAATAATGAATGAACAGAAACAACATAGAGTATTAAGTCCTCTTTAGTTTTGTAGATTACAAGGTGACCTCTCCAGTGTTGGTGCTTTTATGAAATTATAAATTTGTTTTTAGCCATTAAAATCTAATTATTTAATTGGCTTTCTTCTATTTGCTGCCACCCTGTTTCTGTTGGGTTATTTTAAGGATTAGTTCATGGCACATAAAATATTATTGGAGAAAGAACATTAGTTGCTTAATTAGAGGTGTGACATGTGAATAAGCCATCTCACTGGTTATCTTGGTTGTATTTTTATTTTAATTCCTTGGTAAAATAATGGTGAAAGCTGTGAAGAAAATGCAAAACATATTTAGAACTACCTTGATTTCATGTTTTCAGAATCAGAAATCTTGAATTTGATTTTCTTTGAGATTGTGATTAAATTGTGGTTAGATGGAAGTAACAGAGAAAATCAGAAAATGATGGAATGAGAACAAATATTTGAAGATGAAAAAAAAAAAAGACTCCAAAGATTTTCAAGTACAGTGAGAGAAAGAAAGGGAAGAAAATATGAAGGACTGAGAATGCAAAAAAAGGCAAAAGCCAAACAAAGCAAGAAATATTGCATTGTAAAAAAAAAAAATTATATATTGAAAACTAAGTTAATAGAAAATAAAATATGTACAAAACATGGACATGGAGTCACATGGTTTCTTAGTTGTTTTGGGTCTACACTATAGCTGGTTTTAATTCATTTTTGTTTTGTTAATGTCCAGAAAATGGTCTTAAATGACTTTATGGTTGTCTATTTGACTTTTTATCATTATTATATTTTTTTTAGTCAAAAAGAAAGGGCAGTTCACATGACTGTTTACAGAGCTCTCAAGATTGATGGGAGGGTGGGAGGAAATTATGCTCAAGCTGGAGACCTGGCCAAATGCTTGGGACAGATTGGACCATGCTAAAAGCATCCAAAATACCATGATAATGTGACTAGCACCTCTCAAATCATCATCATCATCATCATCATCGTTTAACGTCCGCTATCCATGCTAGCATGGGTTGGACGATTTGACTGAGGACTGGTGGACCAGGTGGCTACACCAGGCTCCAATCTGATTTGGCAGAGTTTCTACAGCTGGATGCCCTTCCTAATGCCAACCAGCTGTAGAAACTCTGCCAAATCAGATTAGAGCCTGGTGTAGCCACCTGGACCACCAGTCCTCAGTCAAATGTCAAAGAAATATTGACATTATTTTCCTATTGATTCTTCAAGTGTTTAATAATGTCCATGGAGTACTCTTATTTTGAATACACAAATATATGATATATGTTCCGAATATCCAAATATACATGGACGTGTGTGTGTGTGTGTATGTGTGTGTGTGTGTGTGTGTGTGTGTGTGTGTGTGTGTGTGTGTGTATAGATATAATAAACATGTCATTAGAAACTACCTCCTGTATTCAGTGAGTTTAGTAACATTTAATTATACTGTGTAACCAAATATTATTTACATAGCTAAGCCAGTGTTCATATAGTATCTATGAATGCAATGAGAAACATAGTTATTATATTTATTGTGAAGGCCATGGGAACTGTCCCTTCGCTGAGACAAAATTATCCAACCATCTTTTTCAATGGGAATTTTTTCAGAAAACACTTTGTACTTTGGCAATATTATATTATAGCATGTCTTGACATATAAAATGCAGCTGGTTTTCAATTTCTCTGCTATGAGATGCAATGAACTTGGTTGAGTGCCTGAATAGCACCTTATAAGGTGCTTCATCAGAGCCTTGAATATGAAGTACAATATATTTGGGAAAGAATTACATTTGTGCCTATACTGGGAATGGCACCAACATATATATAATTATTTTTTGTAAAAAAGACAAAAAATAAAGAAAATGAATGATAGCTATTATACATCTATGCATGTTGTTATCAACAATCATGTACAAAGAATACATGTCTACTAATATTTACATATTATTTAAAGTAGTACATCTGTTCATCATATCACAGCACAGTTGTGTTTGGGGCCTCTACTTTCTATGTTTTAAACTGAACTTCATAATGGCTATAGTAAATATTGCTTCCTAACTCTTGTATTAATGCTAATTAATTTTAATGCAAGGGATCAAGTTTTAACATAATTTCTGTTGAGTTTGTTTTTTCACTAGATTTAGACAAAAATTGGCATGCTGATTAAAACTAGTTTTCTTCTACCACTTCAAGTTTTTTTCTGCAGCTTATTATCTGAATAAGGGCTATTCAGATGTTTTTATTATTTTATTGATAATTGGTATAAAACCATAACCATCACTAACAAGCAAGAATGAATTAATAGGAATTGATAGGAATCTATCATGTTTTTAGGTGCCTATATTGTTGCAAACAGGCATAAACATCTCTTCAGCCCTTATACCTGTTGATTCAGAACATGCATCAAAGATTTTGATTGCTGGAGGAAGAGAGAACTGTCCCAGCTTCTTGGACTGCTACTCATTTTCAGCTGTGTAGGAATAAAGTGTCTTACTCAAGGAAACAATGGGACCATCCAATCCAAGAATCAAACCTATGACCTCATGATCATAATCCTAACCTTAACCACTAGGCCATATGCCTCTCACATATACTAATTATACTAGTTATATATTAAACCTTCTAACTTTTAAAAAACTGTTGTTTCCTTAACCCATCCATCTTCATTTCTAAACCTAACAATTACATAATATATATGTACTGACCAACTGACCACCATAACCAAGATACTTATGAAAGAATTTCTTTCATGGAGCCACTCTTTTCTAGTTACTACTATTCTATTATTACTTACTTAAGCCCTTCATTCTTGATGGAGTAAAGGCCATGAATGACTTTTATTCACAGTTATTGACTTTGTCTTTTCGGCTTCTTTCTGTTTGGATTCCTGCTTTTTATTTTGCTGCACAGTGTCATATGCTTTCCTCGAGAGAAGGCCTTCCTCTTTCCCAGGTCTTGTTGGTTCTGCATTGTCACCAATGCTTCTGAAACTTTCCTTCTCTTTTAAGTAGTGGTTGGTGGCTTTGTGCAAACCCATTTTTACTTCTGGAAGTGATAGTCCATTTTAGTTTGGCCACTATCCTTTGACTTGCCAAGAGCTTGCACTCCATTGCTACAGTTCTCAGGATTATTGAGGCACACAAGCCACCACACTAAAGCAAGGACTGGACCTTATCATGGGATATTGTTATAATTGCTGTATATTCTATTGAACAACATGGAAAAAAACCGAAAAAATCATCAGAGGAATTACTAATTATAGACTATAAATCTTCGTTATAGAATATAAATCTTCTTCTATCAAATTAAAGATTCAAAGTTTTTGTTCTTTAATTCTTCAATAGCTTTTAGTCATTGGACTGTGGCTATTCTGAGGAACTGCCTTTAAGGGTTTTAGACTATAATATCAGTCCTAGTAACTTACATAGTCCATATTTCACTTCGAAAGATGTAAAGCGTAGCGTGCTATAAAGGGAGATAATTTGTTGCATTTAAGTGCTGCTACATATTTCTGTTCAAATGTACTGGTTATTTACTTAACAAAGACCTAAACACACACACACACACACACACACACACACAAGCACTCATACTATTTATCTGTGAGTCTCTTTTATTGAGATCCTTTTGTGTACTACTTTTATAACCCCTCATTATCATGACTGATGATTTTACTGTACATGTTGGACAACACATTACAAGCTTTCTTACATTATATATATTTCATACGCTACTATTGAAATGTTTTCTTTACTAGCAAAAATCACTTTGAGCATGAGTTACTGTTAGTCACTTACCTTATGCACAAGAGAATCTATGTTGCTCTACACGCAAGAAATACCAGCACAATCTCTACAGAACACTTGTATTTTTTTTTGTCCAGCCAAATTTTTTTCTGTGAGTGTTATAATATAAGAATATTTCACTTTATGGAACCTCTATGTGAGCCAATGAGAATGCTAATATGTGCTCGTTCAACAGGCTAGAAATAGCAGCTAAATTACCCTCATTTCACATGTTATCATGTTTGGAAAAGAAAAATAACATTGATTTGTGTAGTCCTTGATGCATTGTCTGAAGAAAAGACATATGGTTACTGATGAAAGGCGCTGATCTTAAGTCTGTTTATTCTTTTAATAATAACTGTCATATTAACCTTTACACTAACTTTTTAGACACCCTTATAACTTAAATCCTTTCTGAGTAGTTGTCAGTTAGTCATTAGCTAAAGCAAACAGAATTCCTATTTTCAAAGGTATTCCAAGTGGTTCAGGTATGACTATGTGGTGAAGAAATTTGCTTTGCAACCACATGGTTTTGGGTCCAGTTCCACTGTGCAACACTTTGAACTAGTGTCTTCTACTATAGCCCCAGGCTGATCAAAGAATTGTGACTAGATTTGGTAGACAAAATATGAAAGAAACCCATACATACATACACACACATATGCATGTATGTAAACATATATATATATATATATATATATATATATATATATATATATATACCTTCATATATTTACGTATAAATGTGTGCGTGTTTATGTGTGTTTTAACTCTTTCTCTTGACATAGCATGCTAATTGTTAATGAATGTCCCTGTCTTTAAGTGTTAATCATTAATGAACGTTCCTGTCTTTAAGTGTCATTTGGTCTTCTATAACATGTCTGGCCATCAATGCCCTTTAGCATTCAGATTATTCTGTCAAATGTTAATGCTTGTCTGCTCGCATTCTTTTGAATCAATCTTCCATTATTTCATTGCTTCAAGATGTCAAATGATGTGATTGTTTATTTTGAGAATGATAATGTAGCATAGAGTGGGGAAAATATTTAGGCTGGATACGACCAGCTTAAATTGCTAAAGGGTTAAAATTTGCCTCAGTGAATTTTATCTGATCCATACAAGCATGGAAAAGTGAACATTAAAAACAATGACGACAATGATCCTGTGACCTTCCCATCTTATCCTATCTTGTGACCTTCCCATCTTATCCTATCTTGTGACCTTCCCATCTTATTATATCCTAAGACAAAATTATACTAAAGAATTTCAGATTTGACCATACCATCTTATTCAAAAACATTATGTATCTTGGACTACTTTATCTAATGATGATGTCACTTTCTTTTCTCAAGACAATATAGTATGATTTACGAATGATTTTGACTGATATTTTTAACAGGTGAAATGACTTGCAGAAGTTCCTATATTTACTCCTTGATTTTAGTAATACTAACTCTACTAACCACTACAGTATTGCTGCCTTAAGAATCCCATAACACTACAACTACTAAACACAACTAATTCAACCATTTCCTTATATCCTTCATTTCGTCCAAAAGTTCTCACCTTTTTGCCTCATTTAATTTACTCTTTTTACAATATCTCTCTCTCCTCTTTCCCTGTACATCTTTTATTTCAAAACATATTCTCATTCTATACTTTCCATTTACTAAATGTTATTCACTTCTCTATTTATTTGTTTATTTATTTTATTATTTATTTTTCCATTCATTTTTATCTAATTTTTATTTATCTTTTATTTTTATTTTTTCCTCTCATTTGAAATTCTTTCTCCAATGCAATTACAGTTTAGAAGGTTTCTTTAAATTTAGAATATTTCTATGAGTTGGGTAAAGAAATGCA
This sequence comes from Octopus bimaculoides, assembly GCF_046866305.1. Taxonomy (NCBI): domain Eukaryota; kingdom Metazoa; phylum Mollusca; class Cephalopoda; order Octopoda; family Octopodidae; genus Octopus; species Octopus bimaculoides. Next base: position 82,980,336 of record NC_142933.1, read on the forward strand.
TTTTATAATGGCTAAGTGTGTTTTTTTCATTTTATTTATTTTTACCTTTAATAATTCAATTGTAAAATCAGAGTAGAAAGATGTTGACAACAAAGTTTGATTTTGGCAATGGGATATATTTTACTCAAGGTCATATTGGTTGTAACAAATTTTTGAACTCATGAATTTTCACATTTGTACAAACCATTACAAAAATTAATTGCACCTCTATATTTGCTATTATATTTACCTATTTTTACCTATGCAATATATATCTCAACATTACAACATATTTTGTATGGGTAAAATGCAATTAAATTTCATAACAGTTTGTACAAAAGTAAAATACACATTATTTCTGGGCAAGTGCATTCTACTACAGTGTTGGTTTGACCAATAAATTTTTAGTAGAATATCGAAGACAGAAACTGTGTGGAATCTTATTATAATCAAGCTCATAACCAGGTGATTGTGAAGTGAACTTCTTAACCACATAACCATAGCTATTATTATTAGTATCAATCGAATATCGAAGTCGATGTAATTGACTAGTCCCCTCTCCCAAGGTTGTGCCTATAGTAGAAAGGATCATTATTATTGAGTGAGAGAGCAGTGCATGCCATGAAAGTGACATTATACCCATTATGACTACCCGTCTGATAAGGGTACACCAGGCACATGCATCACAACCATATGTGCGCGACATGGTGATCTTATATCAAGATAAACAGCACATGACTTTGCAGGTGGGGCCCAGTTAGAATTTTCTTCAGGTCAAGTAGCCCATCCTGCTCAAAAGGTCCCTGAATAAGGTTTGTTTAAGGACGTTGAACGAAAGACCCATGTTTCTAAAGGTGAATTATTCAAATCCCCAAAAATTCCTCTTAACACATGGCTATGATGCTCCCCACTACTTCTGCTCATGATCAGAGATGCACATATCGTCAGCCACCAAGGGCCATGCTCAGCTGGTTAAGGTCAAACAACTGATAAGCAAATCTGTGGTATTAAGCAGAATATTTGCTGTAGCCCATCTTTTTATACCAAGACAAAACGATGTACATGATAACACTTCCAATCAATTAAGATCAGAAGCCATGAGAGTCACTGACTGCTACTGCATCCGAGCATTTATTATTATTATTATTATTGTTTTTATTATTATCATTATCATTATTGTTGTTGTTATAATATCGCAGTTAAGTGATAAATGCTTTAATGTTTAGGTATATGTTTAAGGATTGTTGTTATAATACTTTAAAATATCTGTCAAAGAAAGAAGCATGCTAATCACTTGAATAGGCAACCAGGAAGTTGTTATACTCCACTCACATTGTAAAATGACATACAAGAGTGAAGGAATGCACTAGGGAGCAGCAAGTACAGAGGTATCAATGTTGGTAGACAAGGTTATGAAAGTTATAGAAAAACATTATTACAGGATTAATCAAGAACAAGATAAACCTAATGAGATGCAGTTTGGCTTTGTGTCAAGAAGTATTAGCAATTTCCAGTGAGACAGCTGCAAGATTGATACTTAACTTGGATTAAGTCCCTGTACTTTAAATAACCTGGAGAAGGCTTTGATGGAATTCTATGTTCTGTAATCTTGTGGTTACACAAGAAATTAGGGGAAGATGAATAGCATGTGATAGTCACATGCTATTCATTAAAGTGAGGATACTAAAAACGCTTTCATCTCCAAGTGCTGAGTAACCCTCTGACAGCACTGCACTTATTTTACAATAATCATCAAAACATTATTAAATATATCTTTTATTTTCTTTCAGTGACACCTTACTGAATGATACCATTAACTTTAATATTTATTTTATTTTGTTTCTTTCAGTTTATTTATTTGTTTATGAATTTTTCTATTGATTGATAAATCATATTCTTTTAATTCATGCTTAATTAATATGCTTAATGAATGATAAAATTTGTTTGAATTTTGTGACAATAATTGTCTTATAAAAGTGGTTTTCTTTTTTACATAAAAGCATATATTTCTTTGCCTTCACATACACAATAGATGCACACACACACACACACATATCCATTGGTTATAATGAATGAGAAATGAAGTACTCAATGCAAAAGTAAAAAAGTATAATGTCATAATTTATCTGTGCTGATTCAGTCACCTGTTATCCTGGAGTTACTGTAATATGTTGCTGAGCAATTGGTAAAGACAGGAAAAAAACTGATTAATCCAAGTTTCTCTTGTCTTAGGAACTTAGTAAACTTGATATCTATGTATCTGTTTGTCTGTCTGTTTGTATATGTGTATGTGTGTCTGTCTGTCTGTAGGTCTCTCTCTCTCTCTCTCTCTCTCTCTATATATATATATATATATATATATATATATATATATCATCTTCATCATCATCATCATTTCATCCCATCTTTCATGTTGGCATGAATTGTTGGACCAAACAATTCATGTTGGTAGACAAGGTTATGAGAAGATTAAATTTAGTGCACCAAGGGCTGTATCAAGCTCCATTATCTGTTTCATAATTTCTATGGCTGGATGCTCTTCCTAACACCAACCACTTTATAGAGTGTACTGGGTGCTTTTTACTTGATTCCAGCATTATTGAGGTTGCCAAGTAACTAGCAAGTCTAAGGAAAAAAAACCCTCTCAAATGAATGGGACTATGATAAAAAAGTTGGTGACTTTATACTGAGTGTTGAGAGACTAATGCACAACAGAGGGACAGGTGTGGATGTCTTGCTTCAGTGAAGATATGTGTCTACATTGCATTATACAGAGGTGGAAAAAATTATAAAGCAGGAAAAAAATACAATGTCAAAGCAAACTTTCAAGATACAGGAAGATGAGTATAAGAGAGAATACTGACAAAGAATCAGTAAGGATTTATCAGTAGATAAATCCAGTAGAGTGTAAGAGGAGAGTGTAAGAGGAGAGTGACAGATGGTTGGTGATAGGTGTAGAGATGAATGTAGTGAATGGAATTTAGGTGAAGATGTGGTTGATGGTAAATATCAATTTTAGAAAGAGAAGGTGAAAGAATAAGAGAGACTGATGAAGGTGGAGGTGATAAGTGGCAGCACAAGAAGTGGGGAGAGAAACTGTATAATAAAGCTGGTGGCTGATGAGAAAATATGAGGATGATTTGCAAGGTAAGTGAGAGAGAGAGAATAAGGAGGAAATAGATGCGCAGTGACAGAGATGGCTGCCAAAAGTACATAGGGGTGGCTATAGTGACTGGAGGCCAAAGGAGTAGGGGACATGAATGGATGATGAGTATGATAGAAAGTAAGGGAGGGTGTTTTAACACTCTAGCAGTCCTATGGTGTATCTCAGAGGAGAAGGAGAGACAACTGAGGGCACAGAAAGGGGTTATTGGTTTAGAATAAACTGGGAAAGGATGATACTGAGAATGAGAGATGGATTTTAAAAGCAAGTTGTTCCAGGGAGAAGAAGTGGTAACTGGTCAAAAAAGGGGAGGAAATATGTTTATTATATTCTGCTCTCATATGATTATAGCAATGGATGGATGGGTATTAAGATGAGGGGTGGAGAAGGCTTAGCAGGAAGCGATATAGTGCAGGGGTAGGACCCAGTGAGTGTATAGGCATAAACATGATGCTTTCAAGACCTCACCTTTGTTGAGATGACCTGGGTCTTCTTGGGTTCTGTGAATTGCCAATCATCTTAGTCATCTCCTGTTTGAAGTTCAGTCTTTGATAGGTGAATTAAACATCAGAAATGATTTGCTCCTTGCAGAATCTGCAGCAGCTACTCGTGATAACAGAAACTTTTCCATATCATAAACAACTTAATCATCCCCTCCTTGAGACTTCACATCTTGATATGCATGCATGTATGTATGTACATGCATTGCAAATATAAGTTTGTGTGTTTATATGTTAATACATAACTCCAGATGAACATACTGCACATAAACACATCTGGGTTTGTCTGAAATTGAAACAGGTCCCCTTGCATTCTAAATGCACACACACACACACACACACACCATCATCATCATTAATCATTCAACCCATGCTAGCATGGAAAAATGGCCATTAAATGATGATGATGATGATGATGATTGTTGATGATATATAAAATGTTTGTATATTTGTTTAGTGTTGTGTGTGTATATATATATATATATATATATATATATATATATATATATACGTGTGTGTGTGTGTGTGTGTGTATCTGTAATCGTGGTTTTAGTTGCTTTAACTTTGGCACGACACAAGAGTGATAATTGTTTGATGTTCAGCGTTTGTTGTGGCTTACCATCTTTGTGTTATTTAACTTGTGTCTCTTAATAAATGTTACTAACTGCTTACACTCTGCACTAGCCTCTTTTTTTTTACCACATGTACTGGCTGTCATTCTTCCCACACCACGCACATACCCACACATGCACACCCACACATGCACACCCACACGCACCACACACACAAAATATCTGCAATTATGATGCTCTTTAATATCTCCTTACTACTGAATATATGCTTTACATATAATGAGATTGATGGTGGTAGGAGAGGCTCTTTGTGGTCATACTCCACCTGCTAGAAATAACAGTCAAGTTTTTTAAAATTTATATGCAACTAACTTTCAAAAAAATGGACAAATTGGATGATGTGGTTTAAGGTGTTTTGTGCTTGGAAAAGGATGGGATGTTCATGTCTGGAATGCTTTTGAGCATACATCTGCTGGATCAGGACTGACCTATGGTTGAACAACAACAGCATCAGCAGCAGCTACAGCAATTCAAAGGTCTATTATAGTGAGAGATTAAGAAGATTTTGTGATGTTCATGCCAACACTAGATATGTCAGGAAACTGTCAAAGTGAAATACAAGAAAGAAAATAGCAAATACTTGGCTGCTTGTGCATAAGTGAGTGTTCCACATAAGTTATTTTGAAATTAGGAAACCATTATACGATGACTCGTCCTGCTAGAAATAACAGCCAAGTCTATCTCAAATCACATTCAACCACATTAAAAAAAAAAAAAAATCAGAAGGATATGATATACATTATGTTAAAATATAGATGGAATGATCATGTTGAAATAAAGTAAAGATGGGATGGTTATTGCTAATGGATTTTTGAACCTACACCTGCTTCATCAGGCCTGGGGCTAAACAAGAAGTAATTTTGAATTTACAAAGTAATAAATCATTTTTGCTGGTTAGGTTTTTTTTTTTCTTTTCTCTGTTGTAAAACAAAATTCGATATTTCATTGTGATTTGGTTTTTATATGAAAATCAAGTCTCAAACAAGCTTACCATAATTTTGTCTTGTGGTTTATGTAATGAATCAATAGATTTTTTTCTTTGGAATAGATAATTTAACAATCAACTATTCAATCCTTATTAGCATTTTATGTCTGCTTTTCCATGCTGGTATGGGTTGGATGTTTTTTCTGAGACAGTGTTTTATGTCTAAAAGCTCTTGCTTTTGGCCATTTCTTTCAATATGCAGAAATGCAGTGTACCTGTCCTAAAACCAGGACACACACACACACAGTAAGCAATCATCTATATCAATACAGATTAAATTAAAAAAAAATCTGTATTTAAAATTAGTATTTGAAGATTATTGAGTTTACAAATTCAGAAAAGAAAATGAAAATTTAAAACTGCAGATACTGAAAATGGTTACATAAAAGTTGTCCTGTTACATATATATATATATATATATATATATCATCATCATCGTTTAACGTCCACTTTCCATGCTAGTATGGGTTGGACGATTTGACTGAGGACTGGTGAACCAGATGGCTGCACCAAGCTCCAATCTGATTTGGCAGAGTTTCTACAGCTGGATGCCCTTCCTAATGCCAACCACTGCGAGAGTGTAGTGGGTGCTTTTACGTTCCCAATCAAAATCTTGTATACTGTATGGGCAACTTTGCCTTTTATCCATATTTCAACACTAAAATCAGTACCAGTTACATACTGCTGTTAATTCAGACAACTATAGCCCCAGAAAATGTGCTTATAGAAGACAGGATCATGGAAAATTGATGTAAGAGTGAATGTGAAATCTAGTTTTGTTGAATATATTTCTACGGAGAAGTGGCATTTGAGCTATAGAAATTAAAACTGGTGTGTACTAAAATCAATGCAGACAGCCTCTTAAAAGAAACAACCATAAATATCTACCAAATCCCTTAAGACTGCATGAATTGAAAGTTTTTGATTTACTGTGTGATGTGGTGTGACTTTATAACAGTTTGAATCCACTATGTGTTTATAAGTAAAAATATACTTATATATGAATATACCAACACACACACACACACACACACACACACACACACACACACACACTCGCATGCATGCATACAGATACTGACTTATACATATGTACACTCATAATATAGCAATAAATATGTTTTGTGAATTACAGAGAAGAAATTCAATATCTGTTGTTGGAATAAGTGTTTTGTCAGGACTGCCAGAACAGTGACACAAATAGTATATAAATGCCACAAAATACATGAATAATTTATTTCTCATTAATTTCCATCCACCCCAGCCTACTTCTAACCGGACACATCACAGAAAAAACAAAAACAAAAACAATGAGCATTATTTAAATGATTTGTGTTATCCAATATCTTTTCTAAACAAAGCATTGTTGCGTAAAGAAGTTAAAGGAGGAAAACACGTGCATCCAAATCTTATGGTTTTAAAGATGGGTTAGACTTCTTTAAATAAATAGGAAGCACATTTAACAATAGATAATAATGGTTTTTCACATAAACCCAAGGATCTGAATTTATAAATGAGGTATGATGAGGTTACAGGATATTTATGCCTCAACCAAGAGCATTGTAAGTATATTTTATTGACGTAACTAAAAAACGGCAGTGAGCTGAAAGAATTGTTGACATGCTGTATGGGCACAGGAGTGGCTGTGTGGTAAGTAGCTTGCTTACAAACCACATGGTTCCGGGTTCAGTCCCACTGCATGGCACCTTGGGCAAGTGTCTTCTACTATAGCCTCGGGCCAACCAAAGCCTTGTGAGTGGATTTGGTAGACGGAAACTGAAAGAAGCCTGTCGTATATATGCATGTGTGTGTATATGTTTGCGTGTCTGAGCTTGTCCCCCCAACATTGCTTGACAACCGATGCTGGTGTGTTTACGTATCCGTAACTTAGTGGTTCAGCAAAAGAGATCGATAGAATAAGTACTAGGCTTACAAAGAATAAGTCCTGGGGTCGATTTGCTCGACTAAAGGCGGTGCTCCTGCATGGCCACAGTCAAAAGACTGAAACAAGTAAAAGAGTAAAAGAGAGAGAGTATCAGTTCATTAGAATGATAGTCTTCATAGAAGTGCTGATACAGAATTGAGAACAATGGTGATCTGTTGTTATATTGAGCAAGTGGCTTCTAATATTGCCTTGGGTTGATCAATGCTTTGTGAGGGAAACTGGTGTGTGTGTGTGTGTGTGTCAATTTGTTTTCATTCCTGGCGAACATTATGATCTTTAGCTCTGTCCTCTCAAAAATAGTGGAATGGTATACAAATACCTTACTTGTAAAACAAACATGAGTTGGCTGCAAGAACTATATCTAGTTATAGAAATAATTATTAAAATTAATATCCATCTAACCAATGCCAGCATAGGAAGACAGATGTAAGGCAAATATGAAAGAATATTTTAAGTGCAGAGTTTACAATTACTTGGGGAACATTAAATAGATACTTGACTTGTGAGATGTTCTGAAACATATGATTGATGACATCCATGCAGGATCTAACCAAGGTCAACTCAATCAGATTTGTTCTACAACAATAACAACTAGATCTACTACTATTACTACTACTACTACTACTACTACAACACTAATGGGATAGTGCACAGTTTTACCATCAATCTATTATTACCTTAATGAGAAATTTCAGTTTGAGGTGTGATAAATTACATTAGCTAAAAATCCATTAAACTCTATCATTAAACTAAGCTCTAATTGCTGATACGACTTTAGATGCAAGTAAGTTTGTGTGTAGACATTATTAACCTCTTTCCACATTAACCTACAAAATATTAAACACATCAGCAGCTATTTAATGTCATCAATTAGTATATTAGATGACAGTATGAAGTATCATGAAAGTGACCAACTGGCCAATAAAAACATTAAATATCTGTCTCACCATTTGAAAACACTCACGATTTATTGGTTTAGATAAAGAACACGACTTTAGGAATTGATTTTTTCTACTCTTCTCTCATTAAATTATGACATTTACTTATTGAATATTTATTTGATATCTGTTTATCTGTTATTTTGATTATATGAAGTCTTAACAGTAGAAAGTGTATTATGGGGCAGGAATGGTTTAGCTTAGTGTAGCCATCACTTGCAAGCAAGATTGATTTGGTGACAGATACCATGCTTTCACTAACTATTATAGGTGCTTATATAGTTACAAGGAGACTCAGACACCCACTCAGCAGTCCCAACCTTTACTCAGCATTAAAACCAGGATGTGATGGTCAAAGGAAGAAAGGGCTGAACTAGCACTAAGCTATTTATTCAGTTTCAGCTGAGTAGTCTAGGGCAGTGCTCTGCAAGCTTTTTTCACCTGCAGTATGCTTATATTCTTTTCAAAATTCGGTGACACACCTGAACTAAAACTATAACGCAAAGTATAGGGAAAAAAATTATATTCAGGTTACACTGCAGCGCACCTAGCATCGTCTCGTGGCACACCAGTTTGTTGTGGTATACCGGTCGCAGAGCACTGGTCTAGAGCAAAGTGAAGTAAAGTTCTTTGCTCAAAGATACAACGCTTCAGCTGATTGTGAAATTGAACCCATGACCTAATGATTGTGATCCCAACACCCTAACCACTAAGCCTGTTAGCTTTTAGTACACAGAGTATCTAAGATATTGCTATACAGTTATCATTCATATTTCTATACTAGCATGAGTTAAATTACTCTTTTACTTGTTTCAGTCATTTGACTGTGGCCATGCTGGAGCACTGCCTTTAATTGAGCAAATCGACCCCCAGGACTTATTCTTTGTAAGCCTAGTACTTATTCTATTGGTCTCTTTTGCCGAACTGCTAAGTTACAGGGACGTAAACACACCAGCATCTGTTGTCAAGCGATGTTGGGGGACAAGCACACAAACACACACACACACACACACACACACACACACACACACACACACACACACATATATACACACACACATATATACGACGGGCTTCTTTCAGTTTCCGTGTAGCATATATTCTGTGCATCTTCCTTGTTACATTTAGATTTAAGATTTCAACTCCTCACCCTGTCATGATTTATCATTTATCTACAAGTGATTATCTCCCTTAGAGTAACTGCCACCCAGGTACCACATATTCAAAAGACTCAAGTGCTTTCACAGTGTTTTGATGTGGTCAGTACCACTTCTCGTCTGCAAGGAGTCAACAAGAAAATGAGTTAGTTTTATGTTATGAATTCTTAAAGCAGCGGTGAGGTGCAACCCTCATCCAATTCAAACTTGAAACCTTTGATACTCTTTGCTAATGGTGTCTTTAATAAACCGCAAAAACAAACAAACAATTTATCTGTATCTCAACACCAAAACAGTTATTTAATACACATCACATATTTATGAATTTGTAACATTAAAAATACATTATTTCTTTTAGTGCAGATGTCCTCTCCTTAGTTTCTTAACTTACATTTCACTGCTGGTTCTACAAACGTTCCCTACCCTTGATTTAAAGAAAGTGAGAGCAGTGAAGTATCACAAGCAGTTGAGCTCTGATCACATTTATATGACTAGCGATATTTAGTTACTTTCCTCAATGTACTGAGTTCAAATTATGTCAGGGTCAGTTATGCTGTTTATCTCATATATCAAGATGATTTCATATGACTTATCCTTTGAAAGTCTGTCACTCAAAATCCATAAACTAGATGATAGCGTATAGATCCAATGATTTTATAAGCTGTTGATGGAAACTGTAAATGAAAGAGAATTATAACTGAACTTATATATATATATATATAATTGTTAAAGAAGACAACAAACATTAAGGCAAGGCAAACATCTCAAGTCATATACATTATTATTATTGGAAAAAATTCAAAGTCTAACAGCTGTTTCTGGGAACAACATGCTTGGTATTCACACTGGAAGCTCCAAATATGGACATTTCATTGCAATCTGAGGACATGTACTGAGAGTGATATAAATCAAACATCCAGTCAACATCATGGTGTTTCAAGTGATCACTTGTGATGGCGAAGTTATGCCTCCATCCATCTTCCCACACTGCCTCAGACTCAACATGGAGGCCTACATCAAGTGCCTAAAGGAGGTAGTGCTGCCCTGGGTCAAGAGGGTGCTTGTTGGAAGACCTTATATCTGGTAACAGGACTCTTCACCATACTACACAAGCAAGAGAACCCAGTCATGGCTGTCAGACAATTTCTGTGACCACATCACCCCTAACGTCTGGTCGCCTAACTCAAAAGATTGCAACCTCCTTGATTATTATGTGAGAGCACAGTTGAACAAGAGACCAATAAAACTCCTTGTAACACCAAGGATGAACTGAAGGCAAGGATTATGGCAGCATTCACCAACTTAAATAAGGAGGCTGTCCAGAAGAGTTGCAGAGATTCCAAAGTTGTCTGGAGGTCGTGGTTGAAGCCAATGGCAATTCTATTGAGTAAATTTAGTCTTTAGTATTTCAAGATATTTTTTTGCAATTTAGGTAAATATATCTGTTAAAATGAGATGTCAGTGTAATTTTCATTTTTGCATAATTTAGATGACAGCTTATTCATCGCACCCTGTATACACATATGTATATCTATCTATCTTTCACCATCTCTGTATATATGCATATGTATATATGGGAGAATATACAAATAATAACAACAGACAAGGACAGGTGGTGTAAATAACAAAAGTATATATTAGTATGATGCTCGGGAATACGGAAAGTCTTTGACGTTTCGAGCTACGCTCTTCAACAGAAAGAATACGGAGACAAGGAGAAAAACACGGAGAAAAAAAATTGAATAGTGTTCAGTCAACGGTCAATCATAATAATGGCCGATCATAACAATGACTGACCAGAAGTTAGAAATTCTTAATTCAGGAGAGCTAAGAAAGGGGGAGATAACAAACGGTGATCGGGAACGAGGGGCTGTGTGTGGGAGGTAGAATGCTGGTGATCTTGACTTATGTAGTGTGAAAATGGGGAAGGGAAAAAGGGAGAAAGGGAGTTAGTAGTTGGTCAGTTGTAGTGTGTGCGTGGTGTGATGCGAGGGTATTGGTGTGGTGTGCATGGTGTGATGCGAGGGTATTGGTGTGGTGTGATGTGAGGGTGTTGGGAGGTGGGGAAGGCATGGGTGGAGTGTGGGTTAGGCTTAGGGTGGGGTAGAGGTAGGGGTCTGTGGGTAGGGGTGGGTGGTGGGTGTAAGGAATTGGATGGGGTGGAGTGGGAAGGTAGAGTAGGATTGTGTTGGGGTGTGGTGGGATGAGCTTATGAGAGGGTGTTGACGAGGAGGGAGAAGGGGATACACACACACACACACACACACACACACACACACACACACACATATATATATATATATATATATATATATATATATGCATACATACATGCATACATATCTATATATATATATATATATATTAATAGTAATGGTAAGACAACAAAAGAATGAAAGAGTCCTAGATATTATGCAAATAGAGGAATTCATTTATAATATAATATGTGACAATTATTCAGTTGCCATGATAAAACTCCAAGTTTTGGATGTTGGAGCGGAAACCTGCACCGGCATCTCTTCAGTTATCGAGGCAATTAAAATAATATATTTTGATTGCCTCGATAACTGAAGAGATGCCGATGCAGGTTTCCACCCCGACATCCGAAACTCGGAGTTTTATCATGACAACCGAATAATTGTCACATATTATATTACAAATATATATATATATATATACACATATGTATACATACATATATATATATATATATATATATATATATATATATATATACTTATGCATACATATATATATATATACATATATATGCATACACACATATATATATGTATGGATATATGTATGTATATATATATATATATATATATATATATGTATTGATAGTAATGGTAAGACAACAAAAGAATGAAAGAGACCTCAAAATTATGTAAATAGAGTTTTATTATATTTACAGGTATATGTGTATGTATATATATATATATATATATATATATATATATATATATATATATATATATATATATATATATATATATATATATATATATGCATATATATATATATATGCATATATATATATATGTGTTTTTATATTATTAATAAATTCATAAACTCATCAATAATATACTCAGGAAATCAATATTTAATATTATGAAAGACATACATCCAACCTGACATGACACGGCAACATAATAAATTTTAAATTTTAAAATTTTAAACATAAATATACGCAATATAAATATCAATATATATATAAAAATCTGAAAATAGATAAATATATGTTTAAATATATATGCGTATAAAAATTTATGTGTAAATAAGCATGAATATATAAAATATAAAGGAACCTAAAGTTTAAAGAATTAAATATCTTACGATCCTTTTGAAGTATGTAAAGTTTGTTCGTTTCTTCCTTTGTTGAAATTTCAAGTGTTAAACACTTATTTGTATAAGAATTGGTATATATTAATTTGACAACTTATAGAAAGGACAGTATATATTATTATTTTTAATTTTTAATTTTTAATTTTTAATATTTCTAATGTTTTAATATTATATATATATACTAATGGTTCTTAATGCATCTCTGAAGAGCGGAATTACTGATAATAAGATGATCTTTAGATCACTTTGTGATTGTAGTAATATCCGCGAAACGATCGTAAGATATTTAATTCTTTAAATTTTAGGTTCCTTTATATTTTATATATTCATGCTTATTTACACATAAATTTTTATACGCATATATATTTAAACATATATTTATCTATTTTCAGATTTTTATATACATTGATATTTATATTGCGTATATTTATGTTTAAAATTTTAAAATTTTAAATTTATTATGTTGCCGTGTCATGTCAGGTTGGATGTATGTCTTTCATAATATTAAATATTGATTTCCTGAGTACATTATTGATGAGTTTATGAATTTATTAATAATATAAAAACACATATATACACATTTATAAGCTCAAGATAATTGAGCACTCAACATAAGTTCAGTTATATATTCTTTTAGAATATTACTTATAAAAGTTATATATATATTTATATATATATATGCATATATATATGTGCATATATATATATATGCATATATACATATATGCATATATATATATATATATATATATATATATATATATATATATATATATATATATATATATATATATATATATATATGCATATATATATATATATATATATATATGCATATATATATGCATATATATATGCATATATATATATATATATATATATATATATATATATATATATATACATACTTACATATATATATACATATACACATGTATGTACGCGCACATATATGAATCAATCTATCTACTTACCTATCTGTATGTATATCTATATACAAGCATACAAATATATGTACATAAATACATATGCATATACATATATATATATGTAATAAAATATTTTTATTTGTTTGAACCTGAAGCTTCACTACATTGCTTCTCTAAGCTTTTTACTTCTGTGTATTAATACTATTTCCCTGAATTTTCTCAAAAGTCAGAAACTGCAAAGAACAACACAGTTTTGGAATAATATAACTGTTTATACATCTTTATTTTTGCATCACAAATGATAGAAAAGCATTCAATATAAGTTGAGTTGTATAATCACTGTATTTATTTGTGTATAAGTTGCACTATTCTATACTTGATTTTAACTGAAAAACCTAGGATGTGACTTATAGGTAAAGCGAAGACATTAAGAGGAAAATTAATTTTTTTTACCAAGATTAGGGATGCATCTTATACAGAAATACAAGTTATATATGAGTGCATCTGTTACATGAGTAAATACAATAAATATTGTATACAGCTGATATTTCACTTTGTCACTACTTGGAGTTTATATACATACTTTCAAAGATAAGTGTGAAAATCCAGTAATATTGAATTGAATCTGTAATGTTTTTGTTGCCATTTAAATGCTTTTCCACCTGATCATGTAGCACCATTGACCTTGGTTACACCCCAACACATCTTTGCTTATACTAAACATCACTGAGCACTGTGTGTGTGTGTGTGTTTGCAATGAAGTAAGTACCTGTTTAATTTTTTTGTTTCTCTGTTAGATGTAAGTATTGTTGATTTTTATATAATATTTTGGTACTAATTTTCCTCTTTTAATATTTCCTCTCTTTTTTTTTGTCAGTTTTTGGCTTTCTCTTGCTCACAATTTTCTATTTTTTCCAACTTGTCTTGAATTGATCTTTGCCTTTCTAATACACTTTATTGCTTTTGACTTCTTAAAGTCAGTTTTGGTGATGGCCACATTTTTATTTATTTATTATTTTTGTATTTATTTTGCAAACCGCTTTGTTACATAAAGATATTTATAAAGCAAACTAATTTATAACATTCAGATTTGTGTGTATAATTACTTCCAGAATAAATTGATATCCAATGCTTTATTTATACGATTATTTATTTTGTGTATGTGTGTGGGAGATAATCTTAAGCCAGTTTCTTTATATAATTTTAAATAATTTATAGATTAATTTTCACAAATTTAATAGCAATTAATACTTCCTGACAGAAAATTCATGTTTGCCCTTTGAAATATTTCTTCTCCTTTTCTTTCACTTTTCTCTGCTCTCCTGCATTTTCTCTGTATGTATTCATGCAAAACATACATAGAGGGAGAGCCTCTACATGGTTGTCAAAGTTGCTAGAAATGACAGTCAAATCTTTAATCATATCATACCACAAATGAAAATTCACTGATTAATTAAGTCTTATATATACTCTATACTTGCATTAATCAAATTTAGCATTAGCCATTAGCGGAAGCTTCTACGTGAGTGGTTCTTAATCTGGGTCCGTATGACCATTGGGAGTTCATGTCAGATTTAGATGTTAAAGTTTATGTGCAATGTTGTTGGTGCTCTGTCACATATGACGTCGAGGGTTTCAGTTGATCCGATCAACGGAACAGCCTGCTCGTGAAATTAACATGCAAGTGGCTGAGCACTCCACAGACACATGTACCCTTAATGTAGTTCTTGGGGATATTCAGTGTGACACAGTGTGACACAGTGTGACAAGGCTGACCCTTTGAATTACAGGCACAATAGAAACAGGAAGAAAGAGTGAAAGAAAGTTGTGGCGAAAGAGTACAGCAGGGTTCGCCACCATCCCCTGCCGGAGCCTCGTGGAGCTTTAGGTGATTTTGGTCAGTAAACACTTACAACGCCCGGTATGGGTATCGAAACCGCGATTCTATGACCGCGACTCCACTGCCCTAATCACTGGGCCATTCCACCTCCACTTATGTGCAATAAATTGGTTATACTTTATAATACACAAAATATTTTTGCAATTTTTTTATACAATTCTGGCTTGATATAATTTTGACCGGGGACTGTAAGCTGGACTCAGCCCAGAGTTAATAAAATGCCAACCCTTGCTCTATATATACTGTGTGTGTGTGCGTGCGCGCGTGCATGCGTGGGTATATATGTTTCCAAAATATATTTGCTATCGTTTAATTATTGATATTTGTTTCCAAATAAACTGACAACATGCCATTGTTAATAAAGATAATGATAAGAAGAACATTTCTTTATAATCTTTGAAGCTTCATCCTCAAAACTGTGCTGAATG
>NC_142933.1:83003739-83016239 GCF_046866305.1 Octopus bimaculoides
TTCCAAGCAGATGGCTTGTCAAATTAAAAAGAGAAAGAGAACGAACAATTCATACATACATACATACATACATACATACATACATACATACATACGTGATGGCCGTCCACTCGTGACCGAGGAAGACCATTGCCGACCTTCAGGAACATTGTGCGCTCTAGGACTAACTTATATTTTGCATTTGCGGCTCCGTTGGTGGCTAATGAGCCCTGCTCTTGACAAGCATACACGACTGCAAACATTGCAGACCAAGCTTTCCCCATTCACTATACGAGCCGTGCGCTTTCGAGCAGCTCGCTTAAGTTCTTCATGCTGGATACGTGCTCTCACAAAAGTGTCGATCCCCTCCTTAACCTGCTTCCTCCATCCGTGGCGATGACAGGCATTGTACTCCCAGTCAATGTCCTGCATATCACAGGCCTTTAATGAGGACTTGACACAGTCCTTAAATCGCAGCCTTGGTTTCTGCTGGAGTCTCCTTCCATTCACGAGTTCTCCATATAGCATCTGCTTAGGAATCCTGCTATCCTTCATTCTAATAACGTGTCCAGTCCAACGTAACCGGTGCTTGTGCACCATTGCCTCAATACTCAAGATATCAGCTGTCCTCAGGACATGTGTGTCTGGAATTTTTGAGGTCCAGCCAACATTGAGGATGTGCCTGAGACATCTCTGATGAAAGCGTTCAAGGACCCTTACCTGACGTTTGTACAGAGTCCATGTCTCACATGAGTAGAGGAGCGATGTCAGTACACATGCACGATACACAGCAACTTTTGTTTGCCTTGCTATGCCATGCTGGGACCAGACACGAGACTGATAAGAGACCGGAAGGAATTAGTTACTCTCTGCAACCTAAAAGATATTTCCTCATCCAGGGAGCAAGAACGGCTGAGTGTACTGCCCAAGTAAACAAACTTGTCTACTACCTTCAGAACTGTTCCTTCAACGAAGATAGCTGGTTTCACATATGGATTTCCTGGTGCAGGCTGGAAACATTACAACAGTCTTGTCCAGGCTAATGCCAAGTCCAAATGCCTTGCAAGAAGTGGGATTGAACTGTAAATCATGTGGTTTGGGAGGCAAACTTTTTACCACACAGCCACGCCTGTGTCTCAGTTTAGTAAATTATTTTTCATCCTGTTTTATTTCTATCTTTTTTCCAGAATATGACACCAGTTATGTAACGAGCAGCCACTACCCATCCTTCGCACTGATCCACCTAATTGCCGTGGCTGTAATAGGTTTCACTATAGGAGCTCTGCTGACCGGCACCATACTGCATCATATCCACAAGTGCCAGACCAGTCGAAAACTGCGCATTACCAAACAAAAGAACGAAAAAGCCCAATGTAATATCAACCATGCGCCTTTCACATTATCATCATCATCGTTGTCACAAGCCAGTCTCGTCTATCTGAACAATGCCCCATCATGTCAACCCATAATGCTCCCGCCGCCGCCACCAATCCCCAATAACATCAATGAGCTGAACATCAATGAGTTTTCAACGCTGAAGAGAAACTGTGACCTGAGGACTAATTTAGCACTGAATGACCTTTGATCACATGACTGTGGTAGCGATGGTGGTGCTGTGTGTATGTATGAAAGTGCCGTTGGTGTCGTGAATACAAAGATAATTGATATAACACAGGGAGAGTGAGCGAGATAGAGATAAAGATAGATAAATAGAGAGAGAAAGAGAGACAGAGAGAGTAAAACGAAAACGGGAGAGGGTGAATGAATTTGTAAAAGTATTTATATGAAATTAAATGAAAAATAAAGGAAAAGAATAGGGAGAGAGAGAGAATGGGTAGACAGAGAGAGAGAGAGAGAGAGAGAGAAGGTAGAAAGAGACGATAAAAGAGAAAAAGAAACAAACTAAGGGAGCACTTCTCATTGTATAACGCATTGTATACATGAACACGGATAAATGTGTGTTTGTGAGTGTGTGTGTGTGTACGTGTGTTTGTGTGTGCGTGTGTATGCTCTTCCAGCATAAAGTTGCATTGAACTCTTTTATGCTTTTGTATCACATAAACAAAAACTACACACACACGAGCACACACATACACACACACACATGCAGACGCGCACACATGCCTCACTCACATAATTTTGTGCATTTACGCAGTCTGTAAATTGATCACTACTTCAACAAGTGTAACGGAGTGAGTCCATGTTTCACTGATGAGGTCATTAGACCGAAACATTCCTAGAGTTATCTCCCATACCTGTCAGACTTATAGGAACGATATTTGTAATTTAATAAAATCGTATTTCTTTCTAATCAGCTCAATAATCCTCCACCCATTAAATATGTTTACAATAACTTTACTAGAAGTAATATTTTATTCTTTTAGCTGTTACTTGTTTCAGTCATTGGACTGCGGCCACAGTATGGCGCCGTCTCGAAGCGTTTTAGTTCAAGAAGTTGACTCCTACTCCAGTATTTATCTTAAAGCCTGGTACTTATACTAGTGACCAGTTTTACCGAACCGCAAAGTTGAGGCAAGGCAACACCGGTTATCAACGAGAACAAACACAAATCCACACGCATACATACATACATATATATATATATATATATATATATACATATATATATATATATACATATATATATATATATATATATATATATATACATCTATCTGTCTCTCTATCTATCTATATATATGTATGTATGTATGTATATATATATATATATATATATATATATATATATATATATATATATATATATATATATATATATATATATATATATACATATTTATTTATACGTACACACATATATATATATATATACATATATATATAAATATAGATGCATATATATATATACATACATATATATATATATACATATATATATACACACACAAACACACACACACACACACACACACACACACACACACACACACACACACACACACACATATATATATATATATATATACACGACGGGCTTCTTTCAGTTTTCGCCTACCAAGGGTTTGGTCGGCTCGAGGCTATAGTAGAAGACACTTGCCCAAGGTGCCACGCAGTTGGAATGAACCCAAGATCATATGATTAGGATGCAAGCTTCTAACTACATAGACATGCCCCCCCCCCCGCCTATAAATTTCAAACTGGAAGAAGTTGTTGTGGTATGGAGTAGAGGAACGGTGTATCGTTTTTGGCTAGAACGCTGTCTTGTAGAGAGCGATGCTTCTGATGGCATCCAAAGAAAGTAAAATAAAAACAACCATCTCTTCATTTAGTCCCATAATCAGAAAACATCTCTTTCCTACCCATATGTAAACTAATACAGTGTCATGGTTCTTTCACAGTTGCTTTGCTGTCTCTTTCTACCCGTGTCTCTCTTTCCTTCTCTCATCCATCTCTCTGTCTCCCCTTCACCTCTCTGACTTTCTCTATCTTTCTGTCCCTCTCTCTGACGAAAGTTTGTACTCGGAATGTCAGCCTTTTTCTTTGCTGAACGGCAAATCAATCTATTCCTTTGAAGTGTTTATAATCTCTAATTACCGACACAGTCTGTCACTGTTTGCATCCGATCTTACTGTTTACTTACTTAATATAATTTCACATCTCTCATACTTTCTGTCTCTCCGTATTATTGCATTAGTGTCCTGTTATTATTTGACAATCAAACAAAATGTTCATTAACTTTAATAAAAATCGTTGTCATTGAAAGCGAAATGAAAAAATGAAAAAATTACAGAAAAAACCATAAATTCCCACATCAGAATCCCCAAGTAATGGGAATAGAGAAAATAAATGCGTATGTAGAGTTAACCTATGAAGAAACTAAAACACACACACACACACACAAATACAGCGCTATTCATAATTATCTATCTATCTATTCACTTAAATACGCACGTGTGTACATGTATATGTGCGTGTGTTTGTGTGTGTGTCTGTGTTTTAACTGGATGACAGAGTACTTAGCATCAGAAAGGAAGATAATGAATTCCTTCAAAGAATTTATGTTAATTAAGACAACAATTATAAAACCAGAATTGGAATCTCAAAGAACGCTTGGGTGAATAATTGTGGACTTTCGTCAGCATGAAACCTTAGGTGTTATGAGATTATCAAGATCCATTACAAAAGATCCATTACACACACTCATACACATATATGTCTGTATCTATGTATGTGTGTATGTATATGTATGTTCACACACACGCGCACACATACATACACACACATATGTGTCTATGCATGTGTGTCTATATGTGTATTTGAGAATAAACTGAAGTAATTTCTGAAATATTCTGTAGCATGGAGATCTTTAGAAGCAAGATTCAACGTGTATGTGTACGTTCGGGCGTGTGTATATATACATATAATAAAAATATATGTGTGTATGTGAATGTGCGTGCGTTGACAAATTGGGAAGAAAATATGGCGTCTTTGTTTGTGGCAATACTGTTTCCAGAGCTGTCTCCTGTATCAAGTATGACGTTGGCGAAGTTAGACAAGATTCTTGTAGATAAGGAGCCAGAATGCAAGGCTTCAGATGGGAATAAATATCAACTTACAGACTATATGATGCACAAGAGAAGGCATCCTTTCCTTTCTTGTCACAAATTTGGTTGTAGATAGTCCTCTCAACATAAAAAAAAACGAAATTAATATATGTGGTACAGCATTTCTTGGGCGAAAATATCCAGAACAAATTTATGAAACCAATTCTTTCAGGAAGAAATATTTCGTAATTATCTCCCTTCCCAACATTCATCTGAGAGAGCATTTAACAGAAAAAAAAATCAACCATAACAACAATCAGTCGTACAAAGAAGACATGCTATGTCTTTCTTTTATATAGTTTTTATTTTTTTGGAATATTTTTTATAGTCATTTCGTCTTGGGCCACAACAGTTCGTTCAGTTGTACGTCGGCAATTTCCGGTATCTGGGTCCAAGTTCATTATAATGTTTATTCCCATGGACTTTTTCACATGACCCTCATTTCTTTCTTTTTTTTTAAAAATAAATATCGTTTTTTTTTGTATTTGTTTTGTTGATTTGGTGATATAGGGCGAGAGCAATAGAAAACATCAGTTTTAAAGCTGATGTTTAATCAACTCAAAGAAGCAACGTTGAGGTTGTTTAGTCTGACGCGTTTACTAGTCAGCCTGCACCCGGTGTCTGCTTAAGAAACCATTACATTTTGTATTATCTACATTGTTATAAAATTTATAAAATACATAAATAAATAAATAAATGAATAAATAAAAATATGGAATTAAATACACGTCTGTATTTATTTTATTTTTGTATTTTTGTATATCTTTTACTGGTTTCAGTCATTGGAGAACAGCCATGCTAAGGCGCCTTCATGCTTTGCCAATGGAGTTCTTTGATTCCTGTTTTACTCTACTGGACTCCGAGAGCCATTTGATGTTTAAATAGAATGCCACTGCATTTTTATAATTAAAGGAATTGTATAAAAGAATTGTTAAAATATTTTGTGTTTGTAAAAAGTATAATTAATTTGATGCACATAACTTTTAACAACAAAATCTTATATGGACCTCCAAGGGTCATATGGATCCCCCAAGGGTCATATGGATCCCCCACCTAAGGGCTATTTGGACTCCAGTTGAGAATCACTGGTTTCGTCTATCCTATCGACCTATTACATATTTCAATCCGGTTCTTGTTTGTTAGATTTCTGACAACCGGGCACAAGTCGACACCTATACAAATCTCTCACACAGTATTCGTCCAGTTCAGTACACACACACACACACACACAAACTTATACACATCCCCGTCGCCAGCACTGCTAGAAATAAGAGCCGTAGAATCTTTAGCCACAGAAGAGCACATGTTCTAATTTGAACTGACAGGAGAGACAACACTCCCCACCGTAAGCAAGCGCGATGCTTTAGATTAGCATACTAACTTCATATCGGAAATTAATACTCATCAGCATGCTTACTCCATTAACGGTGGTGAAACTGCTCTCTCTCTCCCTCTCTCTCTCACTTTCTCTCTCTCTCTCTCTCTCTCTCTCTCCCTCTCACACACACAGGGTATGATGAAGATGAATAAATTGTCGTCTAAATTACGCAAAAATGAAAATAACACTGACGTCTTATTGTAACAAATAGATTTACAAAAATTACATAAAAATATCTTGAAATTCTAATGAGTAAATTTATTCTAAAAAATCTCCATTGACTTCAACCACGGCCTTCAGACGACTTCGGAATCTCCTGCAACTCTTCTGGACGGTCTCCTTGTTTAAGTTGATGAATGCTGCTATAATCTTTACATTTAGTTCACCATTGGTGTTACAAGGAGTTTTGTTGGTCTCTCACTCAACTGCGCCCCACACACGGAGTGGTTGTCGTTAGGAAGGGCATCCAGCTGTAGAAACACTGCCAGATCAGACTGGGGCCTGGTGCAGTCTCCTGGCTTCCCTGTCGAATCGTCCAACCCATGCTAACATGGAAAACGGACGTTAAACGATGATGATGATGATGATGATGATGAGTGGAAAAATTGATAAAACGATTGCTTATGGATTTCTCAATCAAGTTGTCTGCAACCTATTTTCAGTCAAACGTTTACCAATTTCAACAGATTTCGCTGAAATTTGACGTCGGTGTTACTTAGTTTGGTTTGAAACAAATAGCTTGATTAGCTTAATAATCCGAAATTAATCCCGGGCAACGCCGGGCTATACTGCTAGTGTTGAATAAAATCATAATTAACTGATCCTATTTTACCCAAAGCCAGGAACTTTTCAGCATCCCCTCGTACATACATACATACATACATACACGCACATTTTCAAACATGTGTACGCATAATGTAAGCAAATAGGCTTCGGCACAGTTTTGCTCAACCCAAGTTTACATACAGAACATGATGTCATGCAGTGAGATTGTATCTGAAAACCACAAGATTGCTTAAACACACCAATTAATTAATATTCGTAGGAGTTTTTCTTGTTAGAATGAAAGGAAATATAGAATACAAATGAATAATAGGATGGAATGCAAAAGAAATAATGTAAATATTCTCCAGAATCTTCATATTTTGTTTTCTTTTCATATTCATATATCGAAAATAATGTATAAATTACTAAAGCTGAGTTTAAATAATATGCACCTGTTTGTATCGTTTATCAATAACGTTTGCTGATGCTACACACACACACACACACACACACACACACACACACACACACACACGCGTACTCTTACTAACATGTTAACACGTTCACATTTTCACTCATGTCTACACACGCATACATACACGTGCTCACACGTATTCTCTCAAGCACAAATATATACATACATACACAACTATTAAAATGTTTAACAAAAGCCATCTTAATACTGATGAATGTTCTTTGTCTACATTGTCAACAAAGCCACAGTGGAGGCGCAATGGCCCAATGGTTAGGGCAGCGGACTCGCGGTCATAGGATCGCAATTTCGATTCCCAGACTGCACGCACGCAGTGTGAAACATTTGAAACGCGTACACTATGGATGTGCGACCGATAGTGTTTACAATATTAGAGTTGCTTTTAATTCGAAATTTAATCTTGTTTAACATTTGCCACGCTACAGCACATCAGCGAATAGACTTCACGCTATGCGCATATATGTCGTAGACCGGTGATTCCGTACGTTTCGAGGTGAACCGAGTAAACGATGCTGAAGAGCTATAACGATAGCGAAATAGCGATACCTGTCATTCTAGTTTACATCGAATGCGTTGTCTCGTTCACCTCGGCGTCGAGTAAGGAGCATGGCCGCAGTCAAATGACTGAAACAAGTACAAGAGTAAAAGTGAGTGTACGTATATATATATATATATATATATATATATATATATATATATATATATATATATATATATATATATACACACACACATATATATATGTATATATATATATATGTATATATATATATATGTATATATATATATATGTGTGTGTGTGTGTGTGAGATTTCTGTAACGTACCATCCACCCAATTGCACTGCAGCCTTCGGTCGATTCCCGAAGCTATAGTGGAAGACATGCTCGCCTAAGGAAATGCGTTTTATGTTTGGAAATGGCTGTGTAGTTAAGAAACGAGCTTTGCAATCACGTTGTTTCGGGTTCAATTCAGGTGCATAGCACCTCGACCGAGTGTCTTCTAATATAGTCCAAGATTGATCAATGCCTTGTTAAGTGAATTTGGTTGACAGAAACAGTGTAGCAGCTAGTTTTCTGCACACGTTTATACGTAAATGTGTGTGTGTGTGTGTATGTGTGTGTGTGTGTGTGTGTGTGTGTGTGAGAGAGAGAGAGAGAGAGAGAGAGAGAGAGAGAGTTGTTTTGCCCCCACCATCTTTGTTTACGCACCCCCGTAACTTAACTGTCTGACATAAGCGGGTGATAGAATAAATAGCATATATATATATATATATATATATACCGGAGTAAGCACATGAAATATATATATATATATATATATATATATATATATATATATATATATATATATATTGGATCGATCTGTTTGACTAAACCCTTCTAGACAGTATCCCAGCATGGCCGGAGTCGTATGATTAAAACAAGCTAAAGATAAAAGATAAGACACGAATATATATGTACATAATCTCTGAGCTTTTATCTACATCACTCTCTCCCTTCCATTATCTCTGTCCCTCTCGCTTATTTGTCTTCACTGACTGCCCCCTCCCCTCCAACTCCAGCAGTATAATAAATCCATTTCGTTATTTAGATACATAAATGAATTGATTACTTCTAGAAATAACAATTTCTTTCAAGAAACATTACGATTTAATCCTGTGGAGATATAGAATTATATACAGATGTAACTGAATTCATATATATATATATATATATATATATATATATATATATATATATATATATATATATATATATATATATACATACATATATTTACATACAAATAATTACATTTATGTATGTCTGCATATATATATATATATATATATATATATATGTGTGTGTGTGTGTGTGTGTGTGTGTGTATGTCCGTGTGTTTGTGTATCTACATGTGTACATATGTATATAAAAATATTCTTGGACTCAAAATATATATACGTACAACGTACACGGGCACACACACACACCTACATACTCACACCTACATACTCACAGACTATTTAAAGATCATGGTTTAATGTTCTAAACATTAAAACGAATATATTTAACGAAGAATTATTGAATACAGGATGTGACATAATCACATCCAATTTAAGAATAATTATGCGCAATACACGTAATTTAATCAATAACTTATCATACACACACACACACACACACACACACACACACACACACACACACACACACACACACACACACACACATATGTATATGTATATATATATATATAGGCGCAGTTGTGGCTGTCTGTTAAGAATCTTGCTTCCCAACCACATAGTTCCGGGTTCAGTTCCACTGTGTGGCACATTGAGAAAGTGTCTTCTACTACAGCCTCGAGTCAATCAAACCCTTGTAAGTGAATTTGGTAGGTGGAAACTGAAAGAAGCCTGTCGTATATATATATATATATATATACGTATACATGAATGTGTGTGTGTGCGTATGTGTGTGTTTATGAGTGTGGGTCTGTGTTTGTCCTCCCCGCCATCGCTTGACAACCGATGCTGGTGTGTTTATGTCCCTGTAGCTTAGCGGTTCAGCAAAAAATACTGATAGAATAAGTACTAAGCTTACAAAGAATAAGTTCTGGGATCGATTTCTTCGACTAAAATCCTTTAAGGCGGTGCTACAGCATGGCCACAATCAAATAAGTGAAAAAAGTAAGGGAATAAAAGAATAATACACACACACACACACACACACACACACACACACACACACACACACACACACACACACACACACACACACACACGCATATACATATTCAGGCTGCGTAAGGTATATAAGGAGATACCTTTTTTGGGTCAGTGCTGCATTTTTTGCTAACTCTGTATAATCTTTGTTTCAGAAAATAATAATGGCAGACCCTCAGCTTACTCAAGAAATGAAGAGGCATGAAATTACAAAGAATAAGGATCCTTCGCCGGCTTCGACGATGAATATATCTCGTCGGCCGACCCACTGAGCTACTTACTCATTAAATGAACGTGTAAACGACTGAGTATACACCTGCTTATATACTCTATTATATATTTCTTGTGTGCACATGAAAACCTGTGTACATATTTGTGTGCGCGCGCACGTGTGCATGTTTGAGTATGTGTGTGCGGGTAGGTAATTTAACAACTGTCTTTTCTTATTAAAATGTATTTTTAACTTTATTGATTCCTAGTTAGGTTTGAGGGACTTAATATTTCTTTCGTACAGCCTTTTTATAATGCATTTCTATTAAAAAAAGGTAGACTCATAAAAGCATTTGTATTGATTTTCATTATGGACAGGTGTTCTTTTGATATAAGTTCACAAGCAGTATCAGCATCAAGGTGGAATTATATAGTTTATAGGGAGAATCTTATCAACGTGCTTCCATAAGTTTTCATGAACTCGATTTCACTGTCAAGCATTCGGTTGGATCAAATCTATGAGAAAAGGCAGCTGTTTAAGATGCCGCCTGGCAGGATCGAATCTGTAACTTTATGATTGCAAAGTGAAGTTATTGACCACGCAGCCATGTCTGCGATCGCAACGTTTGGTAAAGGTAATTATCAGTGAGAAGAGGGGGAGGAGGAGGAGAGAAGGAGAGGAGGGGGAGGAGGAGGAGGAGAGAAGGAGAGGAGGGGAGGAGGAATAGAATGAAGAGGAGAGGAAAGATGAGGAGGAGAAGGATGACCAGGAGATGGAGGAGGAGGAACTGAAGAAGAAAAAAAAGGAAAGTCTTGTGTAGAATTGTCTATACGTTGTAGAGTAGTAGCAATTTGAAATACACACACATATATATATTATATATATATGTAGAGGGAGAGAGAGAGAGAGAGAGAGAGAGAGAGAGCGTTAAATGGAACTTCTCTTTGTGCACCTCTCTCCCTCTCTCCGACGAAGGATTAAACCCGAAATGTCAGATTCCGCCTGTCTCCTCATATCATAGAGACATATCGACACACATGAACATTCATCTATATAAATGTGTGTGTGTGTGTGTGTGTGTGTGTGTGTGTGTGTGTGTGTGTGTGTGTGTGTGTGTGTGTGCGTGCGTGTAGTGCATGTATGTGCTGAATATATATATCCTCATGAGACACTGAATGCTGTGGTTGATCGTCGATTCAAACTATTGTTGACAATAACAATGTGGCCCATAACAAACAGCTAGATGAACGATGAATCAAAAAATCACGCTCGTTTTCTATAATGGCGACATCTGTAACAGCAGTGAATCAGGTTACATAATACTTCAACTATTGTGATTCAATGTTATAAGCAAACATTACTTGAACATCTATGATAGACAATACGACAAGTTGTGTCTGCTCGGTGACAACTACAACAGCAACCGTTCCTTTTGAACTTACTGCTTGTAAATCACTTACGAGGGGGTGCTGAAAATTTCCTCCAGGCAAAGCTGAGCTGGGGCAATACAATAACATGTGCACAAAAAAATCATTTAAGTTTGTACCTAGATATTTAAAGAAAAAGGTAAAGGGCAAAAAGATTGCACCCAGAAAGTTCCCCTCCGAGGCACAAGTCCGAGCAAGGTTGTTTTGTGGAAGACCAGCAGTCGCCCATGTATACCAGCGTCTCCTCTTCACGTCACCGATGTTATCCATGGAAAAGGCAAAGACCGATACAGCTTGTCACCTGTGACGTCGCAACTCATTTCTACGGCTGAGTGAACTGGAGCAACGTGAAATAAAGTGTCTTGCTCAAGAACACAACGCACAAACCGGTCCAGGAATCGAACTCTCTACCTCATGATTGTGACCCCAACGCCTTATTTAAAATAGCATTATATATATATATATATATATATATATATATATATATATATATATATATATATATATATATATATATATATATATATATATATATAAGTGATTATATAGTTGTTGTTGTTGGCACTCCGTCGCTTACGACGTCGAGGGTTCCAGTTGATCCGATCAACGGAACAGCTTGCTCGTGAAATTAACGTGCAAGTGGCTGAGCGCTCCAGAGACAAGTGTACCCTTAACGTAGTTTTCTGGGATATTCAGCCTGACACAGTGTGACAAGGCTGACCCTTTGAATTACAGGCACAACAGAAACAGGAAGTAAGAGTGAGAGAAAGTTGTGGTGAAAGAGTACAGCAGGGTTCGCCACCATCCCCTGCCGGAGCCTCGTGGAACTTTAGGTGTTTTCGCTCAATAAACACTCACAACGCCCAGTCTGGGAATCGAAACCGCGATCCTATGACCACGAGTCTGCTGCCCTAACCACTGAGCCATTGTGTCTCCACTAATAAGTGATTATATAGTAAGAAAAAGACAATATTAGCTCA
>NC_142933.1:83021239-83129941 GCF_046866305.1 Octopus bimaculoides
ACTTGATCAGCCAGTTCCAACTGTCTGACAAGTACCGACGAGATTTCTGTCATGTGCCAGTATGGACCTGACAGGATTTTCACTAGGAAACTAAACAGTAACAGTGTAGGATGTCCACTTTTTAAAACGGTCGCCTATTCAGATTCAAAGTTTGTAATCTGTGCGACAGACCTAGATAAGACGCGTAGGTAAGGACCCGGTTAATGGAAGCTGAACATGTCGTTTCGGGTACGTTTCCAGTGTTTCACTGGTACTTAATTTATCGACACCGAATGGAATTTGAACTCAGAACGTAGCGACAAGCGAAATACTACTAAGCATTTCGTCCAGCGCGCTAACGACTTTGCCAGCTCGCCGCCTTAATAATAATAATAGTAATAATAATAATAATAATAATAATAATAATAATAATAATAATAATAATAATAATAATAAAAAACTGACAGAAAGATAGACGCAAATAGGCCAGACATCATACTGAAAGACTTCAGACAAAAATCATGCCTCCTCATTGATATGACTGTCCCAATCGATATAAACGTATCTGTCAAGACCTACCAAAAACTGAGCAAATATAAAGATCTTGAAATAGAAATTAGCAAAATGTGGAATCTGAAGACGAAAACAATACCTATTATCATAGGTGCCCTGGGAATGACAGCGAAACGGGCTGATTACTACCTAGCTCAGATACCAGGAAACCCCAAAATGGCTGAAGTTCAAAAGATAGTGCTCATGGGAACTGCCCATATCCTACGTAAAATACTGTCTATGTGATCTCAAATTTTAAAGCAAACACATAAATTTCTTATGGTTTCTTAAACATTCACTTGAACAAAACTGTACAAATCCAAATATATGGTACCCTAGGTATAACACCTACATAAACTTCTAACTTGTTGTCTCTTGAGGTCTCTGGGTGAGACTTGGATCCAACTTGTACAAATGCAAAACAAAAGTCAAACATAAAATAATAATAATAATAATAATAATAATAATAATAATAATAATAATAATAATATACCAATTTACACTTTTGCAATAGTATAAGATATTTGTGCGTCTGTGTATATCTATCTATCTATCTATCTATCTATCTATCTATCTATCTATCTATCTATCTACATGGCTGAAACGCATATAAGAATAAAAGATATATATATACACACATATATATATATCCATCCTGTCCTACTGCGGAAGTGTAAAGTGATAACGGCCTGTTGCGGCACGTTGTATTTAGTCGTACAAGTTTCTTTCATTCACTGATGTAATCTTCGCAATTATTAGGCTTTCAATTAGAAATTGTTTTTGGTTGTCATTTGGAATATCGATAAACACCAGCTGCTACTGCTGCTGATGCTGTTGCTGCTGCTAGTGCTGCGGTTGTTTCTGCAGTTGCTGCTGTTGTTTTCTACGTGACATAAATTAAAGAAAGAACAAAAGTAAAAAAAAAAACAAAAAAAAACATAAAAATCCAACTCTGATGACATTTCTGTTTATTGATTTCTGCTGTAATATCAACCGGAGCAACCTCTGAAATAGCAAAAATGAATGGTTACTGGGTTACAAGGGTTATCATCATCATCATCATCATCATCATCATCATCATCATCATAGTAGACGCACTCGTCGTCGTCATCGTCGTCGTTACCATCCTCTTCATCACAATCCTTGTCATCATCGTCTCATCAATATCATTAAGATCATCATTATCATTGTCGTACACTTCCTCCTCCTCCCCTCCTCCTCCTCCTCCTCCTCCTCCTCCGCATCATCATCATTACCGCGACTAGCATTGTTGTCATCGTTGTCATCATCATCGTCATCACCGCCGCCACCACAATCACCTTCTTCTTCTTCTTCTTCTTCTTCTTCTTCTTCTTCTTCGTCTTCTTCTTCTTCTTCTTCTTCTTCTTCTTCTTCTTCTTCTTCTTCTTCTTCTTCTTCTTCTTCTTCTTCTTCTCCTCCATCGTCATCGTGATCGTCGTCGTCATCATCATCATCATCATCATCATCATCATCGTCGTCGTCGTCGTCATCATCATTATCATCATCATCATCATCATCTCCTGCTGCAGCATCAGTAATTGCAGCAGTACGTGCAGCAGCCCGTCGTCGTAGTTTACGTTAACGTCGTCGTCGTCGTTGTTATAATCGTCACCATTGTCTTTATAATTGTTATAATTCCAAAGTGTGCAACTACCACCCTTACGAAGCGCCATCCCCCACCATTACCACCAGATGTGGGCTGTGTCTGATTATTGTGCTAGGACACCAGCAGTGTTAAAAAACAATGGTATGCTCTCAATACATGAAACTAATGGTAGCACGTAAAATCATATACTATGTTTATTAAAATATATATATATATATATATATATATATATATATATATATATAAGGTCCTAGCAGGCAATAAAGGTAAGGGATTTCCTGAGAAGCATGCAACCCAAGTGTTCCGGGCTATCAACACTGTCGGATTCCAAACTAATACCGAAATTCTTTAGGTGTAGAAAATCCTGGTTTCACAGCGGTTAAACCGTTGTGTGGGTGGAATTCAAATAAGCTGACAAAGAAATGCTTTAACACATCTTTAATGATCAGTAAAGATGTGTAAAAGTATTTCTTTTGTCTTATTACTTGGATTATATACATATATATATATATATATATATATATATGTGTGTTTGTGTGTGTGTGTGTGTGTGTGTGTGTGTGTGTGTGCGTGTGTGTGTGTGTGTGCGTGTGTATGTGTGCATATGCATATATTTTTGTGTACATACGTGTGTATATCACCATTCATAAACCACACCCGGTGATAGAACCATGTTATTGGAAATTTGTAAAACATATTTCTGTTCTGCAATCACTGCTTTTCACGTGTTTGTGAATTTATAGTTCTACTACTGGGCTATTCAAAAACATTTCTCATAGAATATCTTCTATGGAAAATGTACTTTATCGATAAAGTTTGTTTCATAGAAATTTCCTTGAATTTTTTTCTTATCTCCCCTTCGTGTTTGGAATTGATAGCAATTGCTACAAGACATTTGCTTATGTCTTTTTTTCTCTCGAAAAGAAGATAATTTTAATGAATTAAAAATTTATCTTTTATGGTAGTTGATGTTTTTATTATTCGTTTTATTGTTCATATCTATGCCACAAGCTATTCTGAGTGATTACTTTTTCAGTTCAATTTGATTTAAATCAAGCAAATTACCTTAGGCCATAAATGTTGCCTACGCTTTGTATATGTCTAAATATCACATCTACCGGTTTCAAGGTACGAATGTACTAATCTCTCCAACTGAAGCATGAACAGGTGACCACGGCTGCCATATTGTTTCCAGTCATACTATCTAAACAATCTGCCAATTTCGGAGAAATCGCGCGTGCTTGAGATTATCTCCCTTCTCAGTTTAAGTTACTCATAATTTCTACAAACCGTTTGTTTATTCGTATTTCAAAAAGGAAAATACATTTGATAAGTCAAAAATTTAACTTGCACGGTTCATTTATCCTCACTTATCACTTATTTGTTCATCCCTGATCCAGGATAACACGGTGCACTCGTTGTAATTCGCATTACGCTTATCACAAATTCATCTCTGATAGCACTGGCCACCGAGCAGTCGAAGATTTTTC
This sequence comes from Octopus bimaculoides, assembly GCF_046866305.1. Lineage (NCBI taxonomy): Eukaryota > Metazoa > Mollusca > Cephalopoda > Octopoda > Octopodidae > Octopus > Octopus bimaculoides. The sequence continues at coordinate 83,024,888 of NC_142933.1, forward strand.
TTGGTCAACAAAAGCCCGCTCCATTAACCACCCACAGTGCTCATAACAACGTGGAATCTCGGAACTAAATCGATATTTTCCCATATGGTCTATCATATTATTCAGTTATCACTAATTCCTTTAATACAGGGTTTTAATATACATGTGTTCAATAGATCTTTATTCGTCTTTAGTACACGCTCGCATCTGTACATAAAAAAAAGGACATGACAAAAGAGCCTGAAGAATTGTGTGCATGCAGCACAGCACAGAAAGAACTGGAGTGACCTAGCAGGCAGGTCGACCAGTGGCCACATAGAGGGCATTTGGCTGAATTAAAACTAATTAGAATCAACGTAGAATGAACTAATTAGAATCAACGCTCTACATATTCACACTAGCTTTATCTAAGCTGGTCTTCTATTTCAGTTTCTACCTTATCGTAATCTCTTTATCTCTGTATGGCTTCCAGTTAAGCTGGACTAGAGTTTTTTCTAATATACATGCGTACATGTATGAGTGGATATGTGTGTATGTATGAGTACGTACATGCACATATATGTGTGTATGTGCATGTACGTATACATGTTTGTGTGGGTGTGTAGGTATGAAACAGTTACGGTTGCTACATTTAGAAAAAGAGCGGCTACGTGACGCACCAGCGTTGGCTTAGCTATGCTATAGAGTTGTTGAGAGGTGGCAGTAGCGTGTTGTGATGAAAGTAGCAGTGGGAGTGTGTGTTGTGATGAGAGTAGCAGTGGGAGTGTGTATTGTGAAGAGGGTTTTAATATACATGTATTTAATGTTTTGTATTTAATGTTATGTTGAGGGTAGCAGTGGGACTGTGTTGTGATAAAAGTAGCAGTGGGAGTGTGTGTTGTGATGAGGGTAGCAGTGGGAGTGTGTGTTGTGATAAAGGTAGCAGTGGGAGTGTGTGTTGTGATAAAGTTAGCAGTGGGAGTGTGTGTTGTGATAAAGGTAGCAGTGGGAGTGTGTATTGTGATGAAGGTAGCAGTGGGAATGTGTTGTGATAAAGGTAGTAGTGGGAGTGTGTGTTGTGATGAAGGTAGCAGTGGTAGTGCGTGTTGTAATAAAGGTAGCAGTGGGAGTATGTGTTGTGATGAAGGTAGCAGTGGTAGTGCGTGTTGTAATAAAGGTAGCAGTGGGAGTATGTGTTGTAATAACGGTAGCAGTGTGTATGTGTGTGTGTCTGTGTGTGTGTGTTGTAATGATAACGGTCATAAAGTTGGTGATTGTTGTTACGTAGATTGATGTATTTTGGTGGGGATGTTAGTTGTTATAAGAACAGAGGCGGTTGTAGTTGCAGGGTTGAGCTCGGAGGTGAAGGGGTGAGTGGAAATAGCAGTCGTTGTAACGTTGTTGTGGGATGAAGATTGTGATGAATGACCGTGATGGCTGTGTTAACGATATTGGTAGCTGCATTGGAAACTATAGTAATATTTGTGAGTTTTTTTTTAAGGAGACGGTGGTCGTAGTGACGGTTGATATGATGTAGCGGTGGTAAGAGTAGTGGTCGTAATGGCAATGATGGGTTTTGAGATAAAGTTAGTAGTAGTAGTAGTCGTATTATTATTATTATTATTATTATCATTATTATTATTATTATTATTATTATTATTATTATTCAGTAGTCTTATTTTTATCACGTGCCTTCTTCTTCTTCTTCTTCTTCTTCTTCTTCTTCTTCTTCTTCTTCTTCTTCTTCTTCTTCTTCTTCTTCTTCTTCTCTTCTTCTTCTTCTTCTTCTTCTTCTTCTTCTTCTTCCTCGTAGTAGCTGTGGTGATTGCTGTGATAAGCAGTTTTGTCGTAGTAGTAGTGGTAGGAGTAGCCGCAGTGGTCGTGATAAACAGTGCTGGACAGTAGTAGTGGCAGTAGCTGGGGTCACTGTTTTATAGTGTTGCGGTTGTAGAAGTTGTAGTAGTTGAAACGGTAGTAGTAGAAGTAGTTAGTAGTAGTAATAGTAGAAGTAACCCCAACAGTTGCGGTAGTTATAGTAGTAGTCGTAGTAGTTGTAGCAGTAGTATAAGACGTAGTAGTAGAAGTAGCAGTAGTAGAGGTAGCAGCTGTTATAAACAGTACTGAGGTGGTAGTAATGACTGGTTTCTGAGGTCGTCGTCGTAGTAGTGGTGGTGGTGGTGGTAGTAGTAGTAGTAGTAGTGGTAGTGGTAGTGAAGATGGTAGTAATAGTAGCAATGGTGTAGATGTTAGTAGTAGTAGTGGTAGTAGTTGTAGTAGTAGTAGTATTCGTGGTAGTAGTAGTGCTAATGGAGTTGCCGGTAGTAGTAGCAGTGGTTGCTTTGATAAACAGTGTTCAGGTTCTAGTTGTGATGGTGATGGTTTTGTGATAGAAATAGCTGCGGTGGTAGTAGCGGCAGTTACTGTTGAGATTATGGTAATCGCAGTAGTGTTAGTGGTTGTCGTTGAGATTGTTGTTCGGGTGGTTGTGGTGGTTTCAGTGGTATTAGTTGTTGTTGCTGTTGTGGTTGTTGTGTTTTATGTTATGGTTGTGGCTGTAGTAGTAGCTGTAGTTGGCGACGTGAGTGTCGTGGTGGTTGTGTTGTCAGTGGTAGTTGTGGTGGTTATGATAGTGGCATCTCTGTGGTTGCTGTTGTAGTTGTCGTGGATTGTATAAATCTAGTTGCTGCTGCAGCTGCTGCTGTTACTGCTTTTGTAGTTGTTGTTGTTGTTGTGTTGCTGCTGGTGGCGGCGGTGGTTGTCAGAGGTGCTGCTATGGTGTGGTTCTTGTGTTTGATGCTGTTATTGTGATGGTTATTTTGGTGATGGTAGTAGTTATTTAGAAAATGTCGAAGACGTAGTCATAGTGATTGTTGGAATGGTTTTAAGCCTCATGTTGCGGTTTTTGTTATTGTGGTGGTGGTGGTGGTGGCGGTGGTAGTTTTGGTGACAGTACTAATGGTTGTGTTGCTGTTAATGTATATCATTGGTCAGTGCTGATCGATCGAAGATAACTAAAGTACACAACAACAGTAGCAGTAGCAGCAGAAGTAGTAGTAGTAGTAGTAGTAGTAGTAGTAGTAGTAGTAGTAGTAGTAGTAGTAGTAGTAGTAGTAGCAGTAGTAGTTTTTTAGCTTCAGCTCAGCTCTTCCAGGTAAAGGTAGTAGTACTGGATACAGCGGAGGTGGACGAGGTGGACGAGATGGTCAAGTAACTAACTTATATTCTGCAATTGTTACTTAGAGTGTCCGCTTGATCTGTATCTCTTGGTATCTGAGATACAAGGGGAAAAAGCCGTTCGGTGGGGCCCGGTTGACAGAGGCGTAACATGGCAGCAAAGCAACGATTGGGTCTTTGGCAGGCCGTAATGGGCGCATGTTACTCGACTCCAAGCAGAGATACTGAGACTGCGACATGTCTAGCATTTCTTTGACGATTATCAGGTGCGGTTGCAGTTTGCTGGCCTCTCTTTCCTGCAGCTCGTCTCTTTGACTGAGATACAGTACTGGATCAAGCATAGACTGAGACAGGGTGTCTGGTGCCTAGTGTGTCGTTAGGTAAAGACGCTAAAGTTTTCGAAACAGTTGTTCGTGAATATCCTCTTCATCTTTGATTTTGAATGCAATGTTTAAATCTGCTAAGTAGGTGACATTCATAGCAGTATGTAGATGTATAACCAACGTACAGTAGTTGTGGATTCTGAAATAGTTATCTTTAATATTCACCTATTCGTTGATTTTATAAAGAAAAAAATAGTTCGCACCTGAAGGGCAGATGAACTTTAGTGCTCAATTTCAATTAGTAGTTGTCCTGAAGAACAATGTGGCTACATTGAAACCGAGATGTAGCATTGTGTGACTGTTTCTTATAGAATTTAGTTATCAAGCAGCTGTTTTATACAACAATTTATTTCCTTATTTTTCTTAATCTGCTCGGGAGCAATGGTCCTGCAGATACAGATTACGACACCCAGTGCATATTATATACCTGACGTTCTAGAAGGTTACAATGTAGTAATGTTTAGCCGAGGTAAGTTTTGCAATTGGCAGGAATCAAAAAGTGGATGGGGGCAAAATAATCTGGTAATTATGGTTTTAGGTGACATATCAATATCCTGTTATAAGGCATGGGTTTCGCGACTTTCTGTTTGATACTTTGTTTAAAATCTTCTTAAGATGCTATGGCGCTTATTATGCATAGTCCTTATTGTTTACCTTAGATCTAACCCGATCATGCAGAGCTATGATGAAAGATATTCCATTCATGATAATTCTGTTTTATTCAGATATAGTGTATATTATTAGTCTACATTGCTCTATATATCAGTATAATTTGACGATTAGCAGGTGTGGTCACAGTTTGTCAGACTCACTTTTCGGTAGTTCATCTCTTTAACTGAGCTGCAGTCCTGGATCAAGCATAGACAGACGACCATGATTTCGAGAAGACTTGACTGCTAATTCTAACAAATTGAACGATCACATAGAGACTCCCTCATTTGCGTAGGTGACTGATGTTGGAAGGATGTAATCTATTCACCATCCTTTCACACACAGTTTGCAGTAGTCTTTCTCAAGTTTTTCCTTCCATTCAATTTCCTTGTCATTTAACTTGTCAATTCTTCTCCGTATAGACTTCCAGGAGCTTCCAGCTTGTACAGCTGATAAATATTTTTCATTTTCAGCTCGTACATCTATCTAATGGGATATCTTTTACAATAATGATTCTGTTTTATTATGTACAAACTATGGCGGACAGATTTAGAATATTTCATGAACAGATTATTTAGTCATTTGCTTTCAAAATATGTAGGTTTGTATTTTTGACCTTCATCAGTTGTAAGCTCCTATTTCAATGCAGGCTATAACTTAAAATTTTAAATACAGGTTGTCATTTAAGGTTTCACGTTCCGTGTATCAAACTGTTCTAGGAATTCTTTTGTAAGTGTTTAAGGTGGTTCCCGGCTAATTAGACTTATATAGATGAATATGTTAGTTTGGGAATTATAAAGTGTCCTATTATTTTACTGGTAATTTGAAAAGACATAAATGCCTACATAAAGACAACAAAAAAAAATTGTTCTCAAATTTCCTATTTCGAAGGGGTTGTTTAGAGCCATTTCTCAAATAGATGCAAGACAAATAACGTAATTTACCAATGTAACGTGCACAGAAATAGCCAGACGAAATCATACATGGGCGCCACTAAAAACCAAATGATTCTTGGATATAACGCTCACCAATCGAGCTTCAGAAATAGGAGTAAGGCCAACTCAACAGGGCTCAGTACATATATTTGGGAACTTAAGGATAAAAAAAAAAGATTATAGATTAAACTGGCGTATACTCGCAAAAACAACTTCGTAAACACCGCTAATAGACGCTGCGATCTTTGTTTATCAGAACACCTAGCTATATTTACGGCTAAACAACCACTTCTCAATAGGAAATTTTAGGAAACATTTTTTTTGTCTTAATGTAGGCCTTTATGTCTTTTCAAAATACCGGTAGAACAACATTTTTTGTCTTTATGTAGGCCTTTATGTCTTTTCAAAATACCGGTAAAATAATAGGACCCTTTATAAATCCCAAACTAGCGTAACACCGACGATCGTTTTTGTTGTGTCAACATATTTAGATACAAAAGATATCAGTCAAATTAATATATCCGAAAATATATGTTAATACAACGTTATCAAAGATGTCCAAAATTGGTTAAATTCAATGAGATCTTAGAAAATACCTCTAGGAGACGAACACATACAAAAAGAACGTTAAGAAGAAATGTAACAGAAAAGCCATTTTAGTACTTAACTTTTGATGACGTCAGTGGATAATGAAAATATGAGAATAAACATAGGAATTGTACCTTCCGACAATTAGAAACATAGAAATTCAATGTCACGACGATTAGTTATCAACTTATTAAATGTGCTAAATACGTTTTAGAAAAATTATGCGTATTATATTATATGAAAAGCAATTATAATGCATGGGTTATAGAAAATTGAAATATTTAAATGCTTTTCTATATTTGTGAGAACATTTCAATGTAAAATTACCTTTATAATTTAATAGTATTAATTTAGAATTAATTATATAATACATATCCTCAAAGCAAAGATCACATTTAGAATTACCAGTATTGTACGGCTTCACAGCGGTAAAATGGTTATGTGCGTTTCGTGAAGAGTAAAAATATAATCTAAAGGAAAAGTTAAAGAAAGACTTTAATATATTTTTAACGATCAGTTACACTTAATCTCGGTACCAACTTTGCTTTCAATGCCAGTTAACGCAAAAGGTCGAAGTGTGCTTAAAATCGCAAATGTTACGTAAGTTTTCAGTTGGAACTTTTACGTGAACTGGCGTTGAAAGCAAAGTTGGTACAGAGATAATTGTAACTGATCATTAAAGATGTGTTAAAATCTTCCTTTGTATTTTTATTTGAATTATATATATACATATATATATATATATATATATATATATATATATATATACACACACACATATATATATAAATATATATATATATATATATGTGTGTGTGTGTGTGTGTGTGTATGAGAGAGAGAGAGAGAGAGAGAGAGAAACTGGGAAAAGTGTCAGTCACTGTAAAATGTTATAAAGACGCCGTAAAAATGTTCTTAATTTCTTTCCTAGTTGAAAAATAAAAACAAACAAAAATCAAATGAAAATTTAAAAAAAGCAAACAAAATCTACCGGCAATTATTAGTGACTTTCAGAGAAAAGGGAAGATAATTTCAAAGCAATTAGCAATTAATCTTTTAAAGTTAATTGAATATGCTTCGAGGAAGGAAAACATGAATTTTGTTAACAGTCAAGGAGCAAGGAATGTATAATCTTTCTTTCCTATTGCCGTTTTATTTAAAACATTCTAATAATTGAATTTCACGCATTGAATTAACTAGGTTACCATTAATGTTTAGCTCCTGGTGAACACTGCTATGAACAAAGACTTTCCAAATATGATCATACTGTCTTCCTCTTGTGCAATATGTAACCCGAACTAGATTATCTTATGTAACCCTTCCCATCTTCTGTTGTGACATATATATATATATATATATATATATATATAACAATTAGAAAATGGAGGATAATATGCTGAACCCAACTACTTGCAGACGGTGTATCCCGTTGAATTCATAAATTTAATTCATAGCAAAAGTGACAAAAAAAAAGAAAGAAAAAGAAAGAAAGAACCAAAGCACAGGTGTCTATGGCAGACTATGTTATTCTGCCAACCTGGTTTACATATAGAAGTACAAAGTACATAAGGAATTAGAGGATGAACAGAAGTTTAATTTACAGCTGTTTCGGCCTAGTTTTAGCAAGCCCCATTCTATCCGAATATTCCTTTCCGGAGTGATTATCGGATGACATTTTGAAATGGGGTTACATGCCCGAACCGCTAGGCCTCTTCAGAGATTCACAAAGGGTTTCATACAAATGTAGAGCAAGAGGTAAAAACAGAGGTGTGGTAGAGACCAGAAGAAAAACAACAGCAAAACTAAGATAGAAATAAAAATAAAAAATAGAATTAAAATCAAAATCAAAATAAAAATAAGGGTACAGCAGGAAAAAAAAATAATAAAGAATACATAAATGAAAAATGAAGGTATAGCATGTGGGACATGCAAAAATATAAAAAAGATATATGTCAAAAAACCTCTTAAAAATACAAGGCACACAAAGAGCCTACAAACATTATAAATAGGTAGCTATAGACACTCCAATGCATATATATATGTGTGGGTTCGTGTGCACAGCCTTACTCGGATGTCCCCTTACTCCCATGTGTGCATATACAAGTTTTTATAAGCAAACATTCCACCACATACGTTGTTTGTGGCATCAGCGCTATTAGCCGTATCTAGAAAGCTGTAAGTGTTTTTTAGAAAGTAAGTTTTGCTGAGTGTGTGTGTGTCATTTCTATATATATTGGAAGGTTCTATGTAGAAGTTCATTTTATACAAGTTATTAATGTTCTAGTAGCAATAACAGTTGTCACAACAACAACAAAAATAACAACAACAACAACAACAACAATAATATGCCAAACTTTCAAACTTAGCGGTGTAAGATATCCTGTTGCTTCTTCAACGGCTCTACCATTCTGCTGCTAATGGGGGAGGGTTAATTACTACCGTTAACTTCCCTCCTTCCAATTGGGCAACTATTGTTTTAAACTGCCTACGCTTAGCTACGATGGGCGTGAGTACGGGGAGATATACATAGCACGCGTGTGTGTGTGGGGGGGGGGATGTGCGCAGGCAAGCTAGCATCTTGACCGGCCAGTGGCTATCCAACCGTAGCTAATTGTTATACAAATTTTGGGTAAAACCTCCACTTTTACCCGCTCCCATTGATTGCACCTAGTATAGCACTAGTGTAGCAATAATTGGGTACCCTCCCAGCAGTATACTGGATAGATACTATCCCTTAGTGGGTTGAACCCCCAACCCCTAACTCTCTCACGCTATATATATATATATATATATATATATATGTTTATTCCCTCCCTGCCTGACGCTCTAACCACTGAGCCATAGGCCTTCACAATTTTTTTAATGCTAATAATATTAATTTGATATGTTTATTTTGTAATTCTACTTTTAATACTTCAGCAGTTTACAGAGAAACCTTCAACAATACAAACCACTTTTAGTTTTGTCTTTAGTATTTATTTGTTTAGGCTTTTACTTGCCTTTTTCAGCCATTGGAGTGGGACCATGGTGGGGTATTGCCTTGAAATGTTTAGTCGAACAATACCACCTCTATACTTAGCGTTTCGGCAAAAAAGACCGATTGATTAATTTATCAGTCTAAGAAAACGAAAAAGAAAAAAAAATAACACCTTTGTACTTTTTCTTTTTAAGTAATGTAATTAATCTATCGCTCTTTTTTTTTTTTTTTTACTGAAACGCTAAGTTATGGAGATGTAAACAAACCAACACCAATTGTCAAGCTATGAGAAGACAAGCACAAAAAACATGCACATACACACACACACACACATGCAAGTACGTATATACAGACTATATTCTATGCAGTTTCCACTTATTAAATTCATTCACAATGTGCAGGTCAACCATGTACTATAGCTGAAACCACTTAACGAATCCAAAACTACATGGCTGCGAACCAGATGTCTTAAATGCGCTGCTATGGCTGCATCTATTAATGAAGGAAGACAAAAAACGTAAAAATGGTTTAAAGCATAAACACAATGCAGAGTGGAATAAATCGAGCCGAAGTATTTGACTGGTATTTTACATTATCGTAGCTGGAAAGAATTACTGGTAGCCATCCTCTTGAAGTTGAATGTGAAGACATTTTAACTGTTGATCTGGGTAACCAATAGTCATCGATTAATGACATATTTCTTTTAGAGCAGTGTTTTCTAACCTGAGGTCATGGCAAAATTCAGTGAGGTTACAGAAAAATTTGAGAACTAGGTAAGTAGACACAGGCTCAGTGAAGGATGCCTCACGATTACTACTCTGTATCTTTTTAAAATTTTCTACTACTGTCTTTAAATCTTTAACAAATTATTAAACCATACGTACACTCACATACAATGCATTTGCTGTATCTTAAGTTCTGTCAAGACAGAAAAAATAAAGAATGATTTGATAATAATTCATCATTCATAATAGCTTCGATAATAATTTAATCATGAATTATAAAGTATCAAGTTGGCATTGGAAAGTCTCGTATGAATTAAATATGTTACTGCGATGAAGTTCATATATCTAGTGACAATCTATCAGGGTAATTGCCAGCATTGCTTTGTTGAAGTTTGAGACAGTGTTATAATGTTTCCGAATTGTCAGTAGCATGGAGAAGAAATCCTAGTTGCCAAATGTGACATCTACCTTTGAGATATTTTGAAGCTAAATTTATAGAACAAACAGCTACAACGTAAAATCATTCTTTGCTTTTTGTAAGTTGCAAAGAAACTGTTGGTGCTTTACTTGGAAAACTTAATATATTCTGGTTAAATATTGGGCTCAAAGTTTTGATGCATTTTCCAGCCCTCACGACTATTATGGTTGGGCTGTAAATGGATGTTATTCTAGTGTACAATGAGCATTTGAAAAATCTGCGTAATGATATGGAAATTAGGTTCAAAGATCTTCTGGAAGTGGACCTTCCAATTTAGGTGGTAGACCCATTCGAGACAAATGCAGCTGATGTTGATATCAGACAGCATTTCCTGTTTTGAATTGCAGAGTGATAAAACTAAATTTAATTATTCGTAGATTCAATAGCTTATGGACAAGTAGTGAAATTGCTCTGAAATTCTCATTGTTTTGGCTGGAAGTAAAATTATATTTTATTGCTTTTCTTACTTCTTTACCTAGTTGGGTCGGTTGTTTCCAGAGTGTCTTCCTTACAATCAAAAGCTTACAACCACTCAGGTATTATACGTAGAGATGATCTTTGTTTGCCCCTAACAACCATGGATAATGATGCTGAAAATCTTGCGAAACTGCATCTGCCACAAGGATTTCACAGAATAAATACAATAAAAATGTAATATGTTTTTATTTTTGTGCTCAAAAAATATTTTTTTTAGAAGTTAATATCTTTCTGGGTGTCAATAGAATTTTTTTCTCTTGTTATGTGTATTACATCAGAAAAAAGTGTTTGAGTATAAATGTTTGTTTTATTAAACACACAAACTATTCTTGTTTTTGTGAAATAGAATAATAGAGACTAAATGTGCAATTAATAGATTCTGATATTTTTATGGAGTTTGCTACGTCAATGGTAGAAAACAGGCTAGCTTTGAAAATTGAGATTTAACATCTTTGTTTATTATTTTAAATTTTTGCTCAGAAATTGTTTTCAATACAAATTATCAATTTTGAAATATTTATAGAAATAGATTTCAAAACCAAACAAAAACAATATTACAAATTTAGTTTTTATTTGGTAAATTTAATAAATTCTATTTTTATTAAAGGATTTTAACTTTCTCGAAAGTGACCCCTTTCTATTATCAGCCATTTATTACAAAACTGAGGTACATTTTCCACTAATAATGTCTAAAGGAATCAGACAAATGAACGATTTCAAGGAGTGGGGCATGAACTAAAAACTACTGTTTTAGAGAATGTCTAAATAAACGCTGATAAACGAACCGACAAACCGGCATTCAACTTGCTAGTGATAACAGTGAAATATTCCTCAAATCAAACGTTACCACTTTAAATTCCGAAAGAACACATTGGGTAATATAGTCAATAGTAAGCAGCGAACGAAAAGTCGATGGGATGCCTTTCACCATAGGTATGACTGGTAAGCGCTGGCGTAGGGGTCAAACAACAACAACATTAACAAGAACAACAACAATAACAGCAACAGTAGTAGCAGCATCAAAAAGAACAAGAACAAGAAGAACAACAACAACAACTCTTACAGTGTATTTATTAAAAAAAATTTAAGCAAAATACCAAACAAGACGAGATAATCACGACTGGAATGTCTTTCATTGTTGGTCTTCTCGATCAGGGTTGATCTAGTGCTAAGTTACAATAACATTTAACAATTTATATTTTTTTCTAAAAAGTGATCTACATCATCTGAACTAATGTTAATATTCAAAATGTAAATCGAAAGAGCTGAGCTGACAGAATTATTAAGCACGTTGAACAAAATCCTTAGCGGCATTTCGTCCGTTTTTAGGTTCAAATTCTGCTGAGATTGACTTTCATATCCTTTCGGGGTCGAAAAAATAAGTACCAGTTGAACACTGGAGTCGGTGTAATCGAATTACCCTTTCCCCCAAATTGCAGGACCTGTACCAAAATTTGAAACAAATATTTAAAAGTAAATAACTATTTTTTAGCATTAATGCAACGAACCGCCAAAGGAAGATCTTTCTCTTTGCTGATCTGTAAGAAACAGAAATCAAAGTTACTTCAAATTACACCCCCAAAGTCTTCAAGAAAAGTATGGCTTCATTGGACAATGTACGGGAAGGTCCTTGTTCATAGGTCAACTTAATAAGAACAGACTTGAGGTTAAACACAGCAACATCAAAATAACACTTGGACAAACGGTAGAACCTTATACAACTGCTCTCGTGGTACTTCATTGACGTACACGAGTTCAAATAATTGTTATAAATAGTTAAATAGAAACAGGAACAAATCAGCACTGCATGCGTTACATGTAATTCACAAAGGTTTCGAATCTGTTTCACATCTTTCATTTATCACAATCACAACCATTTTGCCTTTGGATGACTTTGGTAGCATTCTAAAAGAAAGTGAATTGGTAGATTTGGATAGAATACCTCGTGGTGTATGTTCTGACAGTTACTGCATTCTGAATTCAGACCCTGCCGAGGTCAGCTTTATTTTTTCTCATTTCAGGGTCCATAAAAAAAGTACCAATGGAAGGCAGAGGCTTGACGGAACTGTCAGACGGAGATGCCTTCCGTATCTGTTTCAGCTCTTTGTTTTCTGATAGCAACGTCTCTCAATCGATAAAAAAACCTCACCAGCCTACTACAAATGTTGATCAGATTCTCTACAATGGCGATGTTCCAACATGGTCACTGCCTCTGGCTGAAACCAAGGAAAGAATAAAAGAAACCAAATACATGGTCTTGTAAGAAATAGTTACGAAGAAAGTCGAATCTAACCGAGCAAATAAAGTGTTGAACTGAAATGTCAAAAGTCTGCTGTGCTACATGGCATCGTCAAAAGGTTAAATTTCATAAGCCGACTTCAATGTTATAACACTAAATTCAATCAGTGAATTTAGTGTCATAACATTTTATAGTTATCATGGGCAAAACACATCACATGTGCAGGTCAAACGATCATTGTATATACTACAAATGATTGTTAAGTTGCATTTCTATATTTTTCAAGTCCGAAAAAATTAAAAGTTGACCTCAGAGTACTAACTACCAAAGCAAATACTACGAGTCATTCTATCCGATGAGCTAACTGCCATTTTACCACATCTTGTCATTGTTTAACTACATGATATCATTGATGCACAACTATTTATAAGTTTATAACCAGCATTGTTAATGAAACGTCTCTCCAACCAGTAAAGTAAATTTATGTAAAGTTAAGTTTTATTTATTAATGGCTGCCGCAAGAATAGCGAACTATTTAGATATACTGTAGCTCACTGATACCCTGCCCTTTTGTTTTTTAAATCTTGTGTTTTGGAAACAAAATAAGTGAATAGTAACGCTGTAGTCAAAGCTGCGTGAATGATATCTGATGCTATTATTAATTTTGCGACGATTTGTGTGAGGATTTACAATTTTAAAGTCGGTATATGGAAACCAGGTGCTAATTAACTAGTGGCTGATAGTTATAAACAGCTAATGAAGAGAAGTCTGCAATAATTATTACTAAATTAAGCAAATTTCTTTTGCACAAATTTACTTTTCTCAGATTTCGTTCCATCGTTTCTTTAATCAACTTTTCTTTCTATGAACCTGTTGCACCTGAGGAGTGAGGTATTTATTGGCCTACTTAGAGATATCTTGCAGAACCAAATGCATCAATCTCATTTATTGCACTAGCTAGAAGATACCTTATTATGTCTTCGAACTTTTTTTTGATTACGAATAATTGTGAGAATGATCAAAATGTGAAGTAACTATATAGTTATGTAGCAACCGCATAATTAGTCAATCAAATACTGCAAAAAAAAAAAAAGAAAAACCCAGATAAATAACTAGTAAGGTTTTTTTTACCTTTATAAATTAATGAACTTCACACTAGAAAAATAATCTTCAGGTTCTTTCTATTACTAACTTGATTCAGGCGATTAGCATCAAAAGCATTGACGTTGCTGATTGTTGTAAGAAAGTATAGCATCTTTTTCTTCTTTACCTTGGTAGAAGAATTCTAAATTATCGATGCCATATTTACTGCATATATCCTCATATATTTACTGCATATACATACATGCATATATATATATATATATATATATATATATATATATATATATATATATATAACTTTTATAAGTAATATTCTAAAAGAAATATTCTAAAAGAATATAAAATTGAACTTATGTTGAGTGCTCAATTATCTTGAGCAAATAAATGTGTATATATGTGATTTTATATTATTAATTCATCAATAATATATTTAGGAAATCAATATTTAGTATTTCAAAAGATATATATCCAACATAACATGGTAGCATAATAAATTTAAAAGTTTAAAACATAAAAATAAAAATACGGAATATAAATATCGATACATATAAACATCTAAAAATAGATAAATATATGTTTAAATATATATGCGTATAAAAATTTTAGGTGTAAATAAGCATGAATATTATAAATTCTAAAATATAAAATATAAATATAAAATATAAAGAAGCCTAAAGTTAAAAGAATAAAATAAAATATCTTACGATCGTTTCACGGATATTACTACAATCGCAAAGTGATCTAAAGATAATCTTATTGTTAGTAATTCCGTTCTTCAGAGATGCATTAAGAACCCTTTATATACCTATATATTATTAAAGTTTTTGAAATATTAAAATTAAAAATACTAAAAATTAGAAATAATAATATATACTGTCCTTCTTATAAGTTTTCACGTTTTTGAAATATTAAAATTAAAAATACTAAAAATTAGAAATAATAATATTTTTAATTTTAATATTTCAAAAACTAGTGTTTCACACTAGTGTACAGATTGAACTTAAATGACAGCGGTTATTGTGCCTGCCTAACATCCAAATAACAGCCGTTTACTAAATTGTACACAGTATTTTATATATTCATTTAGCATTTTGATAATGAATTAGAAGTAATTCACTTCCTTTTGTTTAACAGTTAATATTTATGGATTTAGTCTTTGTAGGCATTGCCTACAGTGCGTACTCAGACAGCATCTCCCAGCTAAGCATAATACATGAGGGTTTAAAAGAAAATGTCCATCATTTATCTTTGTTGCAGAATGCTTACAAAAGAGCTGCATATGAATTACACCATGATATCAGTTACGATAAGTATTGACACACAAAACACACGAACCATTCTGTATTCGGTAGAGAGATTTTTGTCTTTTTTCCATCTTTTCATTTAATTTGATTAAATATTATAACAACTTAAATGCAATGAATAAAACTTGAAAACCAAATACACGACAGAAGGCGTTTAAATTCAACAATAAACATTTTGTGTATGGCACACGCCATTTTCCTTTGTTAGCTGTAAGAAGAGTTTGTATTCCGTACATTAACTCTTTATTATATTCTCCTTATATCCAGTTTAATTTCGACAACTACGTTGTTTTACATAAGTTTCATTATGCCTTTGTTCTCTTGGAACCAGATAAATCTGCCTACACACATATACGACTGCACACGCACACATACATGATTGGCCAAATGTCACCCGACAGTGAGCCAAAAATTTCATAAATACTTAATATTCAATTTTATTGATTCATTCTAATTATGAATGTTTAATAATTGAATGCCATGAGTTAAAATCACCATTTTTGTTCAACATTTGTCTATTTATTAGCGAAGTCTCATATAAAATGATTTTTTGTTTTAATCTTGGAATTAAATGCGTTTTTATCTACTGTCAGGTGACTTTTGGCCAACCCTGTACATATTATTCAAATACGTCTAAACATCGACATGCATGCGTGCATACAAGTAGATGCGCTAATGTATGACACATGCATATGCGTACACATACGTATTCATATACAAACACACATGTGTACACATAAGTACAGATACGTACGCACATACGTATATAACTATACACGCATGCAGTAACGCACACATATATACAAAAACATAAATATACACATATATAAACAGATGCGGATGCAGAGCACATTATTCAGTACTTTAGGAAGCAGCTTGAACTATGATTTTAGTCGGTCCTGAGCAAGTTAATTATGTCACCTATATATTTATATATATATATATATATATATATATATATATATATATATATATATATATATATAAATTTAGGGTATAAACAGGTGAAATCCAGGTTAGATATGATTCCTAGTTAGCAGAACCTCGGAAGAAGTAATTACTCAACGAGGGGTAATCCGTTAGCTACTCATCAGGTCAAACTAAGGTATCTTTTGGCCTGATGATTAGCAAGCAGAGTACCCTTCGTTGAGTAATTACTACTTCAGAGGTTCTGCTACCTAGGAAACGTATGTAGCTTGGATTTCACGCGCTCCATTCCCTGAATTTGGATTTATATTCGCATACATATCAACCCCGGTTGCAAACCCTGAACTATAAAATAACTTTTTTCATCTTATCGAACTTCGATGCAGGAAAAGTTTACTACTATTGTTCCCGAAAGTTGCTTTTCATATCTTCCACGGACTGCTCGAAGCTTACTAACTTCTTACACCTGGAGCCTGGCTCTAACCTTTACACACACACACACACACACACACACACACACACACACACACACACACACACACACACACACACACACACACACACACACACACACAAACACACACACATATATATATGTATGTATATTCATGTGTGTACGTACACACACACACATATATATATATGTATGTATATTCATATGTGTGTACGTACACACACACATGCATACATAAATAGGGGCTACCCTCTTCTATAAAACTACGTAATTGTATTTCGCATACATTCTAGCTGTAAACGATACCAAAGGTCTCCGTGTTTCGAAATTCTTACAATATCCTCATCAACGAGTAAACATAATCTAATCTAACAAAGGAAAGAGTTGATTAAAATGTATTTCAGCAGCTACTATAATGCTGTTTCTTGAAAATTAAATTAAAGGAACCAAGCAAATTATTTCTATTCAAATTACGTTGGGAAATCTTATAATATAAAACGCAAAAATATTGTTTACAACATAGGTACAAAACTAAATGTTTTGAGGGGAGAGGAGTAGTTGATTATATCGAACCCAGTATGTGACTAGTGTATTTTATCGACCTTGGATGAAAGAAAGGTATGATCTATGCGGGATTTGACCTCATAACATTGAAGGTTTGAATAAATGTTAGTAAGCAGGTCTTTCAAAGTTCTAACGATTCTGCTGTCGCACTGGCAACATGAAAATATTGAAATTAGAAATTCCCAAATGAAAACTACTGTGTTTCTGTTCACTCTTTTTGCTAGAAACAACTGCCGTATCTCGCTCAAAGCCCACGCCCGCCGTTTATTTTTTAAAGGAAAGAGTATTTTGGATCATATAGTCTTGAATATTCCCTAAAAGAAGGGATGGTCTCGGCTGGAATGTCTATGGTTATAGGCCTACTTGATCAGGGCTAACTCAGAACAACAAAACGAAAGTAACAGCAACAGCTAAAAGAACAGCACGAATATTGCTCGATATTATGCGAAAGTTTTGTAAGGCGTTTGGACAATCTATGGCTCACTGCCATCATTGAATGATATACAAGAAAGACATGCAGTTTACCTGGTAATGAAATTATTTAGCGTAACTCAGGTGGATAATAAAACTGGAATATTTCAACAGTGAATGCCGGAGAATAGGATATTTAGATGCGATTGAAAAGTATTAGGTGTACATATATAAGCTCACGGCACATCATTTACATCTTGTGGTGGTAGCGTTGGGGAGAAAACTTACTGCATTGTACACAAATTCCACACACAAAACTCTCAAGGGATGAAAAACTCCATTTTTGAAATAATTCAACGTGATTCTAACTAGACACTACGACAACAAAATTATCATCATCGCCAACAACAGCAGCAACAACAACAACAACAACAACAACAACAACAACAACAACAACAACAACAACAACAACAACAACAACAACGACGACGACGACGACGACAACAACAACAACAGCAACAACACCATGAGTTGAAAACAAACTTCCTGGTGCTATTAGCCAGCTTTCGGAATTGCAAATCTGATGAGTTGTATATACAAGAGAAACAATCATTGAATGTAATCGAAATAAACGATTGAATCATTGAAGTTGGTTCCAGTTATTACAATAATCAGTCCACAACACTGCTTGTCAATATTCTGTCAATATTTTGTCGATATTTTGTCAATACTTCGTCTGCGTCACTTATTGTTTTTATCTGCTTGCATTAAAGAATATTATTTACTATCATAAAATGTCTGTCTGTTTGCAACTGGTGTCGTCTGAAATAAAGATCGAACAGAATTCAAATAGACAAAATGTCGTCTGATTGATTTATTAATTGATTGAAGGTCCCTGCTATCCAATTACTACTTTTGGTGTCTCTTGTGTAATATTACTGATGATGTCCATATTGTATAATTTGATATGCTTTAGGGAAAGATTCGATACCAATTCTTAAAAATAACAAACATTCTGTCATTTATATATTATTTAGCACCGCTTCCGTCGTGGAAAGGGCTATACCTAATTATGTCATCCATACACTACTTGCGTGTCTTAAGACTTATAGGCCCGAGTATCCGGTTTCCATGGCGATTAAGTAACCGAGATTGCAACATTTCCTCAAAATGGTCGCAGGGTCATTCGTTTACAGCTGAGTGGACTCCAGCAATGAGAAATGAAATGTTTTGCCGGAAATTGAAACAACGATCTTGCGTTCGTGAGTGCAACATCCTAACCACTAAGCCATGCATCTTCACAAATGTCCCTTTCCAAAGCCCAAATTCAGTGTCCAAGACTACTTAGAAAATTAGGACTCTCAAGGCTAAATATCGAGTGAATGTAGGAAGTAATGAATTCCAGGATCTACTAACGCATAAATTTGGCAGAGAACTTATAAATACTATGCTGTGATGTATTGTATCTAACGATAGTTATTTTGGCGGAGCATGTTCTTCTACAATACATACCCAAAATAGGGATTGAATTCATCTCGGAAAACTTACAAAACACTAGTGGATTACACTGTGTAACAAAATTTTAATTATTTTCTTGTCTCTGGTCAGTAAGTATTACTTCCTATTTGCTTCTATCTAGAAATCAAAGAAAATGACTACTATTCCCTTCAAAATTTGCTTTTTGACCTGGACATCAATGTTTTGAAACTGAAATGTTTGCCATTACATTTCAAACAGATTTAGCGCTGAGCTGCTGAAGCAGAAATATCGTTGTAGCAAATATTCTGTTCAATACCATTGCGTGACCATAACCACTTGTGCCAAAATTTGAAACCATTTGTTTATTTCTCTACATTCACCACAAAATTACAGTTAACATAATTACGTGAAGTCAGCTGATGAGTAGACAGCATTGTTTTACGTCAACAGTCAACACAATTAAATCGCAGCAGTTTAGCTAAATGTAGATAGGTACCATATAGAGGCTCAAATGCATGCAGCTGATGCACCGTATAACACTGTGTAACACGATTTTTGTTCTTGAGTAGCAACTGTTATTTCTTATTTACCCTGAGTAGCTGACAAAATGTGCATCTCTGATCATGAACAGGTATAATAGGGGAGCATCATAGCAATGTCTTGAGTGGGATTCTTTGGGGTTTGAATAAATATAAAAGGAAATATTAGACGTTTTTCATACTTTCTAGAGGTAAGTAAATAAGAAATAACAGTTGCTACTCAAGAACAAAAATCGTGTTACACAGTGTTATACGGTGCATCAGCTGCATGCATTTGAGCCTCTATATGGTACCTATCTACATTTAGCTAAACTGCTGCGATTTAATTGTGCTGACTGTTGACGTAAAACAATGCTGTCTACTCATCAGCTGACTTCACGTAATTATGTTAACTGTAATTTTGTGGTGAATGTAGAGAAATAAACAAATGGTTATTCATCAATCATTTGTTACTTCAACTGTTGATGTTCACTAAAAGTGCTACACTTTGATCATAATCAAAGTACTCAGAAATAAGGAAGAAATTTACTTAGCAAAACATATGTTCTGCTTTACAATGTAACATTTATGATTTAAGCTGTCGGAATCGTTAGCAGACCAGGAAAAATGATTAGCGGTATTTCGCCCGTCTTGAAGTCGTGAGTTCAAAGTCCACTGGGGTGACTTTACCTTTCATCGTTTTGGGGTCGATAAAGTAAGTACCAATCAAGCACTGGGGCCTTGTGCCAAAATTTGAAACCATTATTATTAAGGTGGCGAGCTGAGCTGATAGAATCGCCACCTTAATAATAATGTTGAGTTATGATTAACCATAACTGGGGACCCTGCCAATAGATTACATGGACTCCTTCACTAATGTAAGTAATATTTTTAGTCTGGTGTTCTAACATAGAGCATATGGACTATTTTGCTGGGATTGATAATCCTTCACTATTTGTTCTGTATATATATAAATTTTCACTTCTACGCATCCCCACACACATATATTTACATAGGTATATATATACATACACACACGCACAACACACACACACACACACACACACACACACACACACACGCACACACGCACACACACACACACACACACACACACACACACACACACATATATATATATACATACATTATATATATGTGTATATATACACATATACACACTCATACATATATTTGCATTAAACATCAACCGGTGGCTTCAAATTTTATGCTTTCTGCATTGAAACAGATATGCTATGGAATGTCACATCCTGCAACATGTAATACAAAAAATTTGCTGAAATGAAAGCTGCCCTGTTCTGTTCTGCTGTATAAAACCGTTTGAATATTTGAAAAGAATGAATAATAATAATAATAATAATAATAAAAAAAGAAAGAAGAATAAACAAAATGTAAAAAAAAAAGATTCAGTCCCATTGGTTAAGTTTATTGCTTTTATTAAATACTGAAACCTTGTACAATCTTTTCAAAAGTGGTCGATTGTTATATTATTATTCATGACTTCCCTGCTAAGAGAAAATTTCTTGTTGAATGGCGAATGAATTAAAAATTGTCTCAAGCTGAGGAATAACACAATAGACCCATATGGTGAGATCTTGAAATATGATTCCTCTTTGTTACTTTTTTGAAGCTCTCGGTAGGAAAGCATGGTGAAAAAAAAAATGAGTGAATAAATAGATAAAGAAATATCTTATTAATACTGATTTGTTTTCAGTGACAAGGAAGGTTTGTATTTTAGAAGAGAGCAGAATAAAGAATCTGTTACGTGCATAGAAGTATAAAATGGGTGGAATAGATAATAGTGGAAAGCGAATTGGAATAATATCCGTGACTCGACTGATCACCACCTGATGATTACCTCTTCCTTTCTGTCTTGTTAAAGCATCATGTGTGTGTGTGTGTGTGCATATGTGTGTGCATGTGTGTGTGAGTGAGTGAATGTGTGTGTGTGTGTGTGTGTGTGTGTGTGTGTGTGTATTTGTGTGTATAAGAAAATGAGATGACAAAGGAATAAACGATTATCATAGGAACTTCATTAGCTTACAGCTGTTTCTGCTATAAAATGCAATGGACTCAATTGAGTGGCTGAGTAACACCTTATAGTTTCATTGGAGCCTATCTATCTATCTATCTATCTATCTATCTATCTATCTATGGGAGAATTTACGAAAAAACAGCAGACGAAGACAGGTGGTGTAAACAACAAATGGATTATTAGTTTAACGCTCGGGAATAGAGAAAGTCTTTGACGTTTCGAGCCTACGCTCTTCAACTGAAAGTGGAACAGTAAAAATATGCAAGAGTTTCTTAAGTTCGACATGTAAAAAATATTGGTGTTGTTATCCAAATTCTAGAGATAGATCTTTAGTTTCTTTGTTAAAAACCAGTTCCTTTTCTCGGAAGAATACTATTAAATACAAAAAGTGAAATAGCGCATATATAGACACACATACAAACACATAGACATACACTCATATACACATGTACTAACATACACATGCACACATATACATACATCCAGCTTTTATGTTTTACTTGTTTTAGACATTAAACTTTGGCTATGCTGGAGCACCACCTAAGCGAATATTTTAGTCAATGAATCAGCCCCGGCACTTATTTTTTAAACCTGGTACCTTATTCTACTGGTCTCTTTTGCCGAGCTACTAATGTTACAGGGACGTAAACACACCAGCGGCGGTTGTCAAGCGGCGGTAGGGGACAAACACAGACACAAAGACACACACACACACACACAAGCAGACACATACCCCACCATACACACATATGCCCCCCCACACATATATACGACGGGCTACTTTCAGTTTCCGTCAACTAAATCTACTTACAAAGTATTGATTTGCCTGAGGCTATAGTAGAAGACACTTGTCCAAGGTGCTACGTAGTAGGACTGAGCCCGGAACCATGTAGCTGGAAAGCAAGCTTCTTATTTCTTTACTGCCCACAAGAGGCTACATACAGAGGGGACAAACAAGGACAGACAAACGGATTAAGTCGATTATATCGACACCAGTGCGTAATTGGTACTTATTTAATCGATCCCAAAAGGATGAAAGGTAAAGTCGACCTCGGCGGAATTTGAACTCAGAACGTAGCGGCAGACGAAATACCGCTGAGCATTACGCCCGGCGTGCTAACGTTTCTGCCAGCTCACCGCCTTACCAAGCTTCTTACCACACAGCCACGCTTACGCCTGCATACTTTTGTGGTAGTGTTAAGAGCAGAAGTGCAGACGTAGAGGACATTTTGAAAATGTATGTTTAAGGCGATTTAACTCAGACATGATTCATCACTAGCATTTTTTATGTTACGAATAAAAAATAAACTGTTGGAAACTCACTAATTTGTTTACGTCCGATTCTACAATTTTGGAAAAAAAAAACTATTGCTTTTTAATAAAAAATATTTTGAAATGTTCCTGTTTTGCCAAAATTCCTTCTGCTATCGAATAAATGGTATTTATTAGTGAGTTTCTCTCTTTTTTTATTTGCTATACAACATTTATTTGCGGCAAGAAATACATTAAAAGAGACTGCCAAGACAACGGAAAATTCACAATAACGTCATTTCAAATCCCTGAGGTTTCCGTTATTTAGGAAGTTTACTATGTGTGTGTGTGTGTGTGTGTGTGTGTGTGTGTGTGTGTGTGTGTTTGTGTGTGTGTGTGTGTGTGTGTGTATACGTATGTATGTATGTTTGTATGTATGTATGTATATGTGTGTGTGCGTGTATGTATGTATATATGTATGTACGTACGTATGTATGTATGCTTGCATGTAAATGAAACATCATTCATTAAAAAAAAAAAACTCGACGTTATTCAGACTGGATTGTATAAAACAATTTTCTTAGATCAGAGATTCACTAAAAGAATCAGAAAGCAGTTTCTTCAAGCCAAAGCAACCGGCAGGAAACCTAGGGGTAGACAAAGAACGAGATGGATGGTACTTATTCTACTGGTCTCTTTTGCCGAGCTACTAATGTTACAGGGACGTAAACACACCAGTGGCAGTTGTCAAGCGGCGGTAGGGGACAAACACAGACACAAAGACACACACACACACGCACACAAGCAGACACATACTCCACCACACACACACATATATACCCTCCACACATATATACGACGGGCTACTTTCAGTTTCCGTCAACCAAATCTACTTATATGAATAGGCAGAATCGTTACAGTGCCGGACAGGAAATCACGAGCTATTTGTTCTGAGATTCTACTCGCTGAGTTGAAGTCCCACTGATGTCAACTTCACCTTTCTTCTATTCGAGATCAATAGAAATGAGAGATTCAAGAGCGGTGAAATTGCAAAACTCTTAGAAGGACGGTTAAGATACCTTGCGCTATATCTGCTTCCGGTCTTCGTGTTTTGAAAGTAATGCCCGTGGAAACATTGGAATGACGCTGTATCGGTCTAATTCGGTAGCCATCCTCTTAAAAAAACACCAGTGCTGTGGAGACGAGTGGCCTACATGTATGGGCAACTGCTAATCTTTCTAAAAATACCATGTCCAAGTCAGCACACACATGTGCAGGTGGCTAACCTTCACCGACGGAGGCACTGAATAAGAATTGATTTGAGGGAGAGATTCGGTTCGTTGGCTAATAAACTTGTATATATTTGTACAAGACATAAATATGCAATCTCGTATGACTAAATATAGGTTGGTCAAATATAAAAGCCGCAGAACGACAATAAAACCATTGTAATATTGCTGCAGCAATTAAGGAGAGTGTTGACAATAATGGCGACTTTGAATTACATTGTAGTTTTATTTTGCTATTGTAACACATTTGTGATAATAATAGACAACGGGGAATTATCATGTGGGTCAGAAAATATCACGAATTAATACAAGATTTAGGTATTAATTGAGCTTGGTGAATGATCGAGGAACTTGCTAAACAAATCAAGTTAGTAGGAGAACACTTATGACATTTGAAAGAAAATAAATAAGAATGTTCGATTACGGTCTTAGCATACTTCAGAAATATCCAATCATTTATACTTTAGATACTCTCTATACAAACATACACAGGCATATGCACACGCACGCGCGCGCGCACACACACTCATATCTTAAACTCGCATAAGTTGAAGAGTGTTAAAAAATTAAATACATTAAATACACACACACACACACACACACACACACACACACACATATATATATATATATATATAATGGCATAGGTGCAGGCAAGGCTGTGTAGTAAGAAACTTGATTTCCAACCACATGATTCCGGGTTCAATCCCACTGCGTGTCATCCTGGGTAAGTGTTTTATACTATAGCCTCGGGCCGACCACACCCTTCTCAGTGAATTTGGTAGATGGAAACTGAAAGAAGCTCGTCGTATACACACAAACACATATATGCGTGCGTATCTGTGTATGTATAGATATGAATTTTTCTCTTTCAAAGTTGTGCTTGTCTAGCAAGTCACTTTATCTTTTCTTCGTGTGTTAACACTGAAGCAATTATACCGTGGACAAATCAATTATAACCATTTACTAATAAATATCTCTGCTCAATTACCGTTTAAGCTACTTCATGAGGTGATAACATTTGCACAGCACAATGTGGTCACTGACGCAGTTCCACTGCAACAACAATAGCAATGTCGTTTATTGTCCCATGACGATTCTCTTACACAAGCTGATGAATTTTCTCCTCATTTCCGGGGCTGTCGCTCGTGACAGGTCTTCCAGATAACTCACCGTCTTCCAGGGACGTTCTCCCGCTTTTGAAGCACTCGTGCCACTTGAAAGATTATGTACGACCCATTGCTTCCCATTACTTCGTTGGTGTAAGCTTTCCGAAGCATGCTCAATGTCTCCCTCTAGCAGAACTCCCAAGTTTAATACAAAATTTCACGTGGGCCTTTTGTTTCAACTTCCTGTCCATGACAAAATTGCAGACTACAACATACACATGAGCACAAAAATACAAATTTCACAGCTTGCGAAGTAAATACAGCGATGTCACTCGGCACACTGCTTCATGAATGTCACTCCCAATTGCGCACGCAACCGTGTGCTGCCATCTGTTGGCGCGCTACAGAGCTAATACGGAAACTCTTTGATAACACCTTGTATATGTAGGATAAAAACCGAGCAGAGAGCCTTATCGAACTGGATCCCTGTATTGTTGTTTTGGAAACAAGGAAGGATCTATAGCAGTCGAATCATTCTCAAATCCCACCATAGTGTCTTAAGAACGTAGAACACGTTGGAAAAATAGTGACAGATACGCCGAATAAAATATACAAAAGGCCATCACTGAAACGCTTTTGATCATGAGTCTAATCATTCATTGCTGACTTGGGGACAGATGTTAATTTGCATCAATTAAAAATATCACTTGACTACAAAAAGCAGAAATTTGCATTTCAACGGAGGAGAACATTGCAAACCATTTTCGCGTTTATCTTTATCCTCCTTCAAGAGTTCATTTTTAATTGATGACAGATGATCGATAGCTTTTAAAACACTAATGGAAGGTCGAGACTGACAAAAATAATTTAACCACTTACCGAAAGAACTTGTAGAAATATGTGTAAGAATTAATCTTGCCCCTCTCTCTCCATATATATATATATATATATATATACAAATACATATATATATATATACATATATATTCATATATATATGTACATACATTATATATATATTTATATAATGTATATATATATATATATATATATATATATATATATATATATATATATATATATATATATATATATATATATATATATATATATATATATATATATGTATATATATATATATATATATATATATATATATGAATACACATAATATACATATATGCATACGTACTCACACACACATATACATATACGTTTATTGTACGAAATACAGAATGATCAAGATAGGAACTAATCTCTAAATACGCACGCGCACATACATATGTGGAGACACGCACGCGCACATACATATGTGGAGATACGTACGAGTGCATACATACTGAAACACAGGCACTCACATACACGTATATATGAATGAATGTATGTATGCATGTGTTTATCTACCCGTTCATCTACATAAACAGCTATCCATAATACACTCACATACACACACACACACATATATATGTGTATATATATATATATATATATATATATATATACCAATCCATCCATTTCTACCGTCCCTGATTGCCTAGCATTTTTTCTCTCTACATTTATATGTGTCTATGTATTTTTAATCTCGTACCCACATACATACATACATACATACATAGATACGTACATACATACATGCATACATATGTCCACTGTCTTGTTTTACTAACTCTATCTCACCCTAACTTTAAGTACCTCCACGTGTCACTGTTCACCCACGTACATATAGACATACACATATTATTGAGCAAAAATATTAGATTGCGTACCACCCCAAAATAGCTGACACTCTTTTTCTTGTCAAATACTTATGAAATTTCCCCAAGGAAATTCACTTATAATATCGTGAATCTCAAAATGAATTTTGGCCATACTAATCAATTGATTTTAATTTTTTCTTTTATATTTCCCGTCCGTCTTCCTACGTTTTTTTCTTTCATCTTTTCTTCCTTCTCTTTTATCTCATATACATACGTACATACATACATACATACATACATATATATTTATATATGTATATATATATGTATATATATAAATATATATATATTTATATATGTGTGTATGTATGTGTGTATGTATGTATATATATATATATATATATATATATATATAAAAGAGGAATGGAAGAAAAATTGAAAGAAAAGATATATATGTTTACTTATACACATGCACACACAAACATACATACATACATACATACGTGTGTGTTTGTGCGCATGTTTGTGTGTGTGCGTACGTGTATGTGTGTATATATATATATATATGTGTGTGTGTGTGTGTGTGTGTGTGTGTAAATATTAGCTCTAAAAGGTGGAGCAATATTAAGATAGGGGCAGTACGTTGATTGTAGAGCGCATGTCTTTAATAAATATACACACTAAGCATCCTTGTGAAAAATAGATTCCGTGTTTAAACCACGCGATTTGTTTTTATGCCCAGGAAAAGGAGATTGATGCGAATAGTTTCGGTTATTATCATTGCTTCATCAGAGAGTAATCGGCTCCTCTTCTCCCCACTGAAAGCAAAAATAGGTTATATTCTATCTGACGTATGTAAAAGAGTATGAATAATTAGTATATGAAATAGCGCTTTAAATGAAATATTCCAACGCTGTACTTTTCTTATTACAATTAAATGATAAATAAAGTTTTCATTGTCAACGTTTTCACTTTTATGCATGCTAGACAGATCAATTTATCTAGTTCTGCAAGAGATTTTTGTTTAATATAACTAGCTATAAATGATTGTTCTCTTTGTGGTCAGAAAGAAAGAAGAATAAACGGTCGCTCAGGAAGCAGTAATAAATTTTGAAACTAGCAAGAACAATCTAATTTTTCTGGTTACAGTGAAAAAAAAATCCTGTTTTAACCACAGTGTATATTTTCACAATGAGGCTCAAAATGGGTTTGCTAAAACCACATACTCGCAATTTTACCTCCTCTCTGTATACACACAAACAATATTTCTGTATACACACAAATAATAGATATGCATGCATGCACGCACACATATGTATATATGCATGTATATGTACTAAATGTAATATATATAGGCGCAGGAGTGGCTGTGTGGTAAGTAGCTTGCTTACCAACCACATGGTTCCGAGGTCAGTCCCACTGCATGGCACCTTGGGCAAGTGTCTTCTGCTATAGCCTCGGGCCGACCAAAGCCTTGTGAGTGGATTTGGTAGACGGAAACTGAAAGAAGCCTGTCACATATATATATATATGTATATATGTATGTGTGTGTATATGTTTGTGTGTCTGTGTTTGTCCCCCGAACATCGCTTGACAACCGATGGTGGTGCGTTTACATCCCCGTAACTTAGCGGTTCGGCAAAAGAGAACCGATAGAATAAGTACTTGGCTTACAAAGAATAAGTCCTGGGGTCAATTTGCTCGACTAAAGGCGGTGCCCCAGCATGGCCACAGTCAAATGACTGAAACAAGTAAAAGAGTAAAAGAGTAAAAGAGTAAAAGAGATACTTATATGTGTGAGTGTGCGTGCGTGTATGTATATGTATATATAGGAACAACTGACAAGGTGTAAGGAATATATTTATATGAAAAAAATATTGCTTATATGATCAAAGTAGGTCTTGTCTGTGCAGCTGTTTCAAATGATCAGTGAATAATTGATATGATAATGAAAATTATGTAGATAGGTGTAAAACTTACAAATTTATAAGCAAAGATAGCATCAACTAGCATGTATCTTGATGACTGCGTAGCATCTGTGGCAAGTTCACGACATTTTGTTCAGAAGACTAACGGCAAATGTATCATAAGTAGTGTTTATATAAACATTAGGGTTGATAAGTTAGAGATAAGGAAGCAATACAGAGGTGTGATGAGAGATACAGATGTAGGTAGAGAAGATGGAAAAGAAAACGTGAAAAGAAGAGGAGTAAATATTTTAGTAAAGTGAAAGGAAACATAGCCAGAGACGTGGTTAGAGATGGAGAGATGGAAATAGGTGGCAATGATGATTGTGGTGAGAGATAGATAGATAGATAGATAGATAGAGTGAGAGAGAGAGAGAGAGAGAGAGAGAGAGAGAGAGAGAGAAAGAGAGAGCAAAGAAACAAGAGTAAAAGAATGGAAAGAAAAGAGAAGATAGAAATGCCGTGAGGGTCAGTTAGACAATATAAGATGTCTCCGACCAGCTGCACATGGGATATATGAAACGAAATAATGAGAAAGCTGGGATGGGGTAGAAGGACTTGATAAAAGGAAATACATCAATCATACTGTATGTGAGGAATGGAAATTAAACTAAATAGTTTATCAAAGTGGACGGATAAGCAGCGTAAACTTGTAGCAGCTGCGTCTAATATACAAGGGTCGACTGAAAAGTTCATAAGTTGACCAAGATAGTTTTAAGGAATGTGACCAAATTTTTAAACGTAGTCCCTCTTGTTGTCCATATACTTCTCCTATCGGTCTTGCAGTGCTTGGATCGCATTAGTGAATAAGCTTTCATCTTGTTGGTCAAAAATAGTCATCAACAGTAGATATTACGTCATCATCGCTGCAATATTGGTTCCAAGTTAAGTGTTTTTTGGTTTGATGTTATCTGCACATTTTTCTATATGTTCACTGAGAGGAATTTGCCTGTAATGCGGGAAACGGATTTGCTCTTTATGTAGAGTGGTTCTCCTTCTCAAGGTCATACTCGTTTGTCCAATATAGTTATGTCCGCAACCCGAGCAGGTTATTACATAAATTAGGTTCTCAGAGGCACAAGTGAAGCTAGTTTTAATTGTGAACCTCTGTCCATGTTTGAAAAGGAAATCAGAGCTTTCAAGTAAGTTGGGGCAGGTTCCACAGTTTGAGCGTCCACATTTTTTAACTGTTGGTTTCGTGGTTTTTTTGTAGAGCTTCGCATTTGTTAGTAGCCTCTTTAGCGATTTGTGCTGATTTTTACATTTGATGAGTTTGTGCGTTTTCAGGATGTCGTTCATTTTTGGATCTCTAGTTAGTAAAAAGGGATATTTATTTTCAAGGGATATTTATTTTCAAGAGATATTTATTTTCAAGGGATATTTTCAATTTGGCAAAAAGAATTTGCACAATAGTATCTGATAGAACAACTCAGGAGCTTCGTCTTCAAGACCTCAAAACAACACTTACTGAAAGACAATATCTACCCTCACTTGTAGACGAGGGAATTAAACGTGCCAAAAAATTAGACATAACAGCACTAAGAACAACAAAACATAACACCACAACTCATCTCAAAACACTACTATTTATATCAACATACAACCCCAGAAACAGTGAGGCATTCAACTCTATTGTGCAAAATCTTCCTTTACTCACTACTTTCACACACACACGCATATATATATATATATATATATATATATATATATATACACACAATGCAATACCTACCTACCTACATGTATGATTTTAGGTGGATTATATATCAGGCAATATTTCAAATCGCTAAGGCGGCTTGCTGGCAGAAACTTTAGCACACCGGGTGAAATGCTTAGCGGTATTTCGTCTGACTTTACGTTCTGAGTTCAAATTCCGCCGAGGTCGACTTTGCCTTTCATCCTCTCGAGATCGATAAATTAAGTACCAGTTGTGAACTGGGCTCGATCTAATTGACTGGTCTCCTTCCCCCAAATTTCGGGCCTTGTGCCTAGAGTAGAAAATAATACGTCAAATCGCTGTGCCCATTTAGCAAGGTCAGTGCCGCAGCTGGATGATTTTCGTCTGTTACTGATATATTTTTGTACTATTTAACACTGTACACGTATAAGAAATTACGATAGATCGCTATATACATATAGCTGCATGCACGCGCTCGCGTGCATGCATTTATACATATGTATATATATGCACATTTATATATATGCATTTACATGTATATATATGCACATGTATATATATGCATATATATGTATATATATATGCACATGTATATATATGCATGTTTGTACACATGTACACATAAGTAGAAAAATCAGCATGTGAAATATCGGATTGTTTAATATCCATATTTTCACCTTGCTTTCATTTTTGCTTTCTTCTTTTTGTGCTATATTTTTGCGAGGTAAGCGTTATCAGAGAAGCTCTCCTAATGTCCATAAAATGGCCAGATTGCTCATATCAAATCAATGTTAAATATCTGTAAATATCTGTAACTGATTCTGACTCTGAGTTATATTTGCTGCCTTTCTTCGGAACGGTTAAATCTCACTACTTCACACACACACACACACACACGCTCGCGTGCAGACTTATCACTCTCAGTTAAATTATGTTCTCACTGTGTAAACTCCATTGATAATCTACATCTGAAATCAATTTCATGTAAAAATGGAAAAGAAAAAGAAACGCACTCACACGTATGTGTACAGATATATATGTATACGTATAAAAACATAAACACATACACATGTTGCATATGCGTATACATACATAAATAAATAGGCACATCTGTACACCTCCCCACACATATATGTACACATACATATATAAGCGTATAACATGTAGGTGTATGCATATATATATATATATATATATATATATATATATATATATATATATATATATATATATATATATACATATATAATGTATAATCTTTACTCTCTTAGCTGATCGAGTGCTTTTGTGCTTTTCTATTTGCTGAAGCATTACCACATAATTATATATACATAAAAATACATACCTACATAAACGTATATGCATGTGCATATCTTCTGAGTAAAATTAAATGTACGTCTGTTACTGTGAAGGTTAGAGGTTCACATAGACTATGATCATACTGTCTGCTTCCAGCGTAGTGGTTAAGCTACTATTATTAGTTATGGCAAACAGAACAAATCTTGGATAAAATTACGATAAACATAAGTGTATATCATCTGTTCCTACGCATGTTGCATCATTATGATTGCTTAGAACTCTGCATTGGATATTTCCAGTGTAATTGGTTGCTTAACCACAACTGATCACCAGGGAACTTTATTGCATTGCAACATGCTATGATAAAATTTTCCCCTATTTTCAACATATGTGTGTGCGTGTTTGTGTATTTATGCGTGTATCTTTGTACCTGCGTTTGTCCCTCACCACCGCTTGACGACAAGTGTTGGTTCGTTTACGCCACCGTAAGGTAACGGTTCGGCAACAGAAACCAATAGATAAATGCGAAGTCTGACAAATATAATACGTACAAGGTTTGATTCGTTCGACGAGAATTCTTCAAGATGGTGCTCCATTCTGACCGTAGTCAAATGATTGAAACAAGCAAAAGAGAGAAGATGATGTCCTGTGGTAATTAGCGTTTAATGCTTTGAAAATTGAAAGATACTCCCTTAAAATTTCAAGCACGAAGTATTCGAAACCGTACCATAATTGCCCAGAAGTCTCAGTTTGCTAATGTTACCAGTGCTGGTTCTCGTGAAATACCGTTTATAACTATTTTCATCTGTTGCCTGCTAATGAAAATCAGGGATATTATATTGATATATCGTTTTCAATGTTGTTAGATTCAGTAAGATATCATATTTTCAAATATTATGGCCAATAAATTGCTTTATATTATAATTTTTCTTTAGATTTTGTTCTTTGCTGTACGTATCATAGAATATATACTGTTTATACTTTAAGAGCATGCGCACACACATACACGCACACACAATACATACATATATGTATATATAAATAAATGCATACATTCATACATTCAGATACAAACAAACGTGTATATATACTTACCCACATGCACGCACAGACAGAGGTATGTATGTGTGTATGTATTCCACTTACATGTACTCTTATTCATGCGTACTCACCTCATAGGAATATGAATACGTATCTTCTTTGTATGTATTTATGTATGTATACATGTATGTATAAATATATATATATATAATGTATATATGTATGTATGAATATATATATATGTTTGCGTAATATGCATATATATGCATTCATATTTATATATATATATATATATATATATATATATTTACACAGACATATATTGTAATAAAATAATCGATGACCTTTGAATAAATGATGTATAGATTTTAAGTGTTGTAATCACATGATCACACACGTACCTCCTTGACCTTAACCGAATCTTTGCTTATGTCAAACATCACCATCTGGGACTGGTTAACTAATTTCCATTTTGTGAATCACAATTATCTTTTTTTCATATCTCTTCTTTTCAATGAAAATAAGACAGTGAAAGGAAAACATCAAATTTGTCAAGAAAGAAAGAAGGAAGAAAAGAAAACAAGAAGGAGCTCAATAAGTGGAAGAGAAATAAAAGCAAAATAATACGAATAATTTTCTATGATAAAATTCGTTGTCTTCTATCAATTATTAGTTTTTGTTTTAACCACAGATCGGTCCTGATTCATCAGATCTATGGTGTAAATTGTCCTATCCTTGACGATGGGGTGTTATTTTTCCCGGATATTTTCCATCATTACCGTAATTTCAATTTAGTGGCAATCTGGTGGATGGTTTGCGTCAGAACATGCCATTAAAATCGAACATATTTCAGGAACAAAATATAAAAAAAGGAAAGAAAAAAACCCCAGAAATATAAACAAGTTTATTTAATTTACGTGGGAAGAAAGAAACATTTCGAATGGTTGTCTTTCATCAAGAGAAATGCAAGGAAAAAAGTAGGCGGCACTCAGTTGAACCAAACTTGAATCTACTGCTTGGAAAGCGAACTGCTTAACCACACAGCCAGTATTTTGAAAAGGTCGTATTAATAATAACGTCCCAGAGGCTTCGTAGCGTAGAAAAAAGTCCCACACAATCCATTTGTCGAAATCTTTTTCCTAGTAATTCGCTACATTAGTCGCTTTAATGATATGAGAAACTAGCAGCCAACTATAGATCTTCTATGCAGTTGTTCGAACTGTTAGGAATACCTGTGTAGTCTCTTTCAGATCACATGATATCGACTTGAAATAGAAAGGGCACATTCATTCGATAACGCGGTCCTAGTTACTTTTAAAAAGACACGATGGTTGTAGAATAATTATAATCATAGCATACGTAAATCGAAGTTAAACAATAGACGCACACAAATAATACTGGAATGTACAATTCGTATCACCAGTGAAATATAAACATACCTGAACCAACATATAGCTTTGAGACACAGAATTAAAGAGTTAAACAGTTATGAAATTGCCCAGGAATAGAGGTGTAAAATAATATCTTAAAATAAATGGAAATATAAGAACATACAAGGTGCATTTCAGAAGTTTTGAGACTTTGTCAAGAGAGACATTTATTAATTTCCAAGAATTAAAAAACTCCGATCTACTTCAAAGTAAGTGCCTCTTACTTCAATGCGCTTGTAGCACTCCAGCCACTTCGTGAAGGTCCCATGAAAGTCCTCCAAAATGAAGGTGTCCAGGACTCTTATCACAGCCTCCTTCAACTTCCTCTTCAACCGAAAGTCACAGAGAGCAAGAACTGAACTGCAGGGAGGGTGAGAGAGAGTTTTGATGCCCGTCCTTGTCAAGTAGACGGTTACCAGGCTGGAACTGTGGACTGGTGTATTGTTCTAGTCCTGGTGTTCTGGCAATTTCCGGCGAAATCTCTTTCTGAAGTCCCTCAAGACTGAGATATGTAACACACTGCCTAAATACCAATCTTGAGAAATTAGACTTTTCAAAACCAGAAAGGAGAAAGCTAATTCGAAGACTACAGATCCAGTTCGTCACTGGAACTGTAAAATTCTGTAAAACTTCCCAGAAGTTTATCATTTATATATATATATATACATATGAGCATGTCTAGATATGTAACTATATGCATGAGAACACATACATAAAACAAAACATACAAATCTGCACATATACATACAAATACATACATACATACATACATACATACCCTGTTGTTGATGTTGAAATTCCAATGAAAGAACCTTCGATCTCGGCTAGAAAACGGCTTTTGGCAAGAAATCTTGAAATAAAACTGAATAATGACATACATACAAACATACATACATACATACATACGTACATACGTACATACATACTCACGCATACACACATATACACACTTTCCTACATAGTTGCTACTTGTCAAATTTATGCCTGTTTCCTTTCATAATTAACAATAATCATCGATTGAAGATGGCTACAGCAATGTAATCATCTTCAAACGATTTTGTTATATGTTGCTTTCAAATTGATATTTTGTTTATAGTAAAACAGATAATTATCAAACTCAGACTATATAAAAACGAAATTATATGGGAGTCAATTGGCATTTCTTTACTGGCCATTCACAAATAGCCAATCAGAACTGAGTTATGATCAGCTGATGAGTGGTGAGGCTAGCTCACGCTTCTTTAGATAATCAATCACCGTCATTTTCATGATGAATTGTTTATTAGTCACAATCACATCATTTTTTTAGCCGATTAAACATCACTAGCTTTCGTTTTGTAATTACTTTTATAATTTGTCACGTTTGGTTTCTGTACAAGGAAATACTGAATATACCTAAGTGAAGAAGGGCTCTAAATATCTGAGAAGTATACAATTAAAAAAAACTGTCTAGAAATCTGGGAGAAAGTGCGACAAAATTGGACGTAAGGAGCATCTGTCAACGTTTTATTGAATGTTAGAAAATGAACAATTAAACAAGGACAAGAAGAAGAAAAAAAAAAGGAAGATGAAGCAAAAGAGCAGTATAAACGCTGATTTAACTGTAATTTATCAAAAGACATAAAATTAATACAACAAAATGTTAGAAGTCACTGGGCTCAGTTTAAGGGGCAGAACTTTAATGTGCCGAGTATTTGATGGAGGAGTTAAATCAAGAATACCAAGGAAAAATCACATCTGAATGTCCTTCAGAGAAGAGAGCATAGCAAGAAGATAGAAAGATGGCCAGTAGAATTTTTACACAAAGTCATATATGAATTATGGGAGGAAGATTTCTGCTTTGAAGAGCACTTGAATCGAAATTCTAGCAGGGATTTGAACCTGAACCTCTAGAAACCTGGTTAAGTATCACGAGTAAACCATCATGGTTTTACGTGATTGATCTATAAATCAGACATTCAGCGTCAATGTGGCTTTCTCGAATGTTCTAGAATCTATCCTCTGTTACGTTATAAAAAACTGTTTGGCATTTAAGTCGTTGAGGAATGTTGAGTCCAGCCGACTGATTCATACGCCTTACCTGTTGACACTCAGACTACTCAAGACTCAAACGTTCGACAGGCCACTGGCGCTACAGATGACCTAGGACTTTTACTCAGACTACTTTAGGAACTCGGACACGCCACACGATGTCCCACAGATAGCTTCCTACATTCACAGAGCAGTTTTTCTTTCCTCTCAGTCGGCAATTATTAATAATGTTTATTTTAATAAGCCAACACAATATGATGCCGGGTAAAAAATATCAAAGTTAAATATTCGAGAGTGTACTTCAATTATTATTCACGTAGCCACCGGCATTCCGCACATACACTACAACAATGATGATAAAGCCATCTACTTCGACAACGGCGACTCAAACGTCTGAAGCATATCATAATTGATCAGCTCAAATCAAGTATCAAACAACCACGCGTCATTAGTAACCCCCGACATCATTCGAACATGCATCCTTCTGATACATCAGCCGCGAGCTATATATTTCGTACTTGAGCGTATTACAACACACAAGGGAAGAAACCTGTCAGTGTAATGCTGTGTGTTTGTATACAGAAGTGTTAGCCTTACTGTAATTACACATGGAGAGTTATGAGAAATGCTGAAAATTCCAGCAATATTTTGGAAACGAAAGTACTGTTTTCAATTAGCGACATGTTTTCGCATGATTAAAATAAAACAACTTACAGCAAAACGGTGTCCCATGTCATGCAATAATATCTAGTATAAAATGGTTGAAAGACCATAAACATTTTACAACAGCATAGAAACAGACTTGAACTTAACCCAATACAAAATTTATGATCTAGACTCAAAAGACTGGTATCGGCTTACAATCCAAGCAACATAATTCAGTTAATTGAACTAATCCTCAATGCCTGGTTTAGATTCTTAAAACCAAAGAACTTGAAGAATCTTATCGCGTTCATGCCAAGAAAAATTGATGTACTGTTTAACATGAAGGTCAACCAACTGAATGCTAATGGAAGTTACCATATTGTAAAGCGATCTTGCCTTTTATGGTTTAAGCTGATAAATATGTTTTTGTGTCTTTAAAGCTATAAGTCGCCATATTCAGTCAAAAACCAATATTAAGTTTAAACCAACAGTTTGGTGAAGAATAAAGTGTCTGTTGAAGATGAATACGAAAATAATTATGAGCAAGAAACAGGAATATATTCAATTAGCAAAAAGTGTGGACCCGTCCTCAATTCTGGCCACTAATGGACACACACACACACACACACACACACACACACACACACACACACACACGCAATAAATTCATATATTCTTTCATATGAGGCAACCTTGTGCAGCACTTCAAACTATCTGAATTAGAATCTAATTGTACTTCAAACCACATCTTACCATCTTAAAAGGCGATGATACGTTGGATGATGTGACAGTAAATGTACAATACCTGGATTAAATATGGGATGATCACAGATAGATGTATGTAGACTAAACCTACATACATGCCTACATACATACACACATACGTACATGCATACATACATGTAAATAAATATAAAGAAACAATAATAAACTAAAGCTCTGATTTGTTTTTAATATTTCATAGTTAGGAGTGGTTGTGCGAGGGCCTTATTACTGAATCATTGCCCAACTTATAATTGAAATAAATTATTGAAGACGTTTCTAAAGTTCTCCACTTGATTATCCAGCGCTTACGATTACACAGAGATAATATATAGATATGTATATTTATATGAGTAATATCAATCAAAAATACCTTCTCTTCGTCAGAATTCTTTTTTGTATTTACTTCACCGTTTGAGCATTGCTTGTGAACGAATAATTTTAAATGAGAGGAAACCACACATCTACGCTCGATGCTAGGAAGAATAAACCAAAAACTTTTCATGGATATATAAGTTTTTTACATTTAACAGTTTTACAGAAAGTTGCATTTTAAAATTATTTTGCATTTATATTTCCTTAACAAACTGTCAAAATATTCATCTTCTCATAAAATAACATACAATATTAGATATATAGATTTTAAATATCTATAAACCACTAAGTAAATAATAACGAAAACTGTCAACATATCAAAACGGTGTTTTATTTAATTATTGAAACTTTTGGGTTTCTAACAAGCATCTCTTAGGATTTTGTTAAATATATATCTATATATCTATATATGTATCAAACAATTGTTGTTGCACAACTACACCAGTAATAGTGAGTTTACGATTATTTTTGTTAACAGGTTTATACTGACTTCGGTAATTGAGAGGTGTGGCTAGCGATATCAAGTCTATCGAGCTCGTACTCATAGCTATAGAAGATATTGTGACTTATTTAGAGTATATTTTCGAAGCGAAATTCTTTTTTCCCTTTTTTCTTTTTCTTCTTTCAGTCACTAGACCGTGGCTATGTTGGGGCATCACCTTGAAGAACTGAAGAAATTTTGTCGAATGAATCGACTCCAGTGCTTATTATTTTTGTTTTGTAAATCCTGACACTCTATTGGTCTATTTTGCCCAACCACTCATGGTACGGGGACGTAAACATACCAACACCAGTTGTCAAGCGGTGGGAAACTAACACATACACAAAGACACACACACACACACACACACACACACACACACACACACACACATATACGACGGGCTTCTTTCAGTTTCTATCTACCAAATTCACTCACAAGCCTTTGCTTGACCCCAGGCAATAGCAAAAGACACTTGTCGAAGGTGCCACGCAGTGGGACTGAACCAGGAGCCATGTGGTTGAACAGTAGACTTCATACAATACAGCAGCGCCTGCGCCTATTAAATATAAATTTATTAAACATATTGGAAAAGATTTCACAAATACATTAAATCAATCTTATATCTATTAGCAGAAAGACCACCATCCGGGCCGTTTTCTGCTAATTGCTAAATTATATTTACATATTTAATTCCCAATTTGTGTAATTTTTCTGATATATTACATCAAATTTTCCTTTGAATCCTTTATTCGTTTGATAGTAATCACTAGCAAATTTAGGGCATAACTACAGAGATATGCCCCGCCGATTATAAATACGTTATATATATATATATATATATATATATATATATATGTATATAAATACACAGGGTGCAGTGAATGTATTGTCATCGAAATGGCATAAAAATAGAAATAACACTGCTATCTCATTTTAATAGATATGTTTTCCGAAATTGCATAAAATATTTTGAAATACTAAAGAGTAAATTTATTCACTAAAATCGCCATTGGCTTCAACCACGATCTCCAGAAAACTTCGGAATCTCGTGCAACTCTTCTGGATTGTCTCCTTGTTTACGATGATGTATGCTGCCATAATCCATGCCTTCAGTTCATCTTTGGTGCTGCAAGGAGCTTTGTTGGTCCCCCGCTCAACTGCGCTTCGTACATAATAATCTGGGAAGTTAGGTGTCCAGATGTTGGGAGTGATGTGGTCGCAGAAATTGTATGACAGCCAATACTGGGTTCTTCTGCTTGTGAGGCTTGATGCAGTGTTCTGTTGCCAGACATAATGTCTTCCAGCAGCCACTCTCTTGATCTAGAGCAGTACCATCTCCTCCAGTCACTTGATGTAGGCCTCCGTGTTGAACCCGAGGCCGTGCGGGAGGATGATGGAGTCATAAAGTCGGCATCACTAGAGATCATTCCAAATACCATGATGTTGACTGGATGTCTGATTTTTATCACAGTACATTTCCTCAGATTGCGTTTTTCTCAGATTGACATTCAAACAATCTGAAGTGTTCGTATTGTAGCTTCCAGCGCGAATGCCAAGCAGTAAAGCATGTTTCCAAATTTTTGGCAGAATGAATTGTGTCATAGTGCTGTTTTTCTCAGAGACGGTGCCCAATTGACACTACTATACTATGTAGTTGATAAAATCAAAAGCAAAGCACATGCGCGAAAACAAAAAATATAAAATGGCAACAATTTATCCATCGCACCCTGTATAATGTATAAATAGGGACATTGGAGTGAGAATGTGGTAGATAATATTTGAATTCTGCAGGTGGATAGTAGTTTTTTGTGTTGTTTTTTTATGTGGGGAGATGCAAGAAGAATTGGTAAACTTGAATCTTAGCACCCAATCACTTAAGACAACGAGGGTTCCAGTTGATCTGAACAACAGAACAGCCTGCTTTTGAATTAATCCCTGTTCATTTAATACCCCCACCGCCGATTTTTGATATTTCACTGGGAAGGTCTCTGCATTCTTTTACCGTTTTTGATTTTGTCACAATTCTTTTGCACAAAACATTAATCTCTCGTCTCCAGTTTTGCGAGTTCTTCCATTTTGTCTATTAATTCTATCTATTTTCTTTTTTTGTGACAAGTAGCAAATCTTTTGTTATGCTCTCTCTTAAAAGCCTCTCTCGTTAAAAAAAACAAAGAACATTAAAAAAAAAAACAAAAATGATTTTACTTTAGACTGCCAAGCAACATTATTCTCACTAAACTCAAAAACACATTTTATGTTTGTAATAATGAAAGCCATCTCGCATCTCCATCTCGCATGAAAGTGCCTCTTCAGAAGCCAACGAAAAAGCCCTTTCACGTTTATTCGACTTGTTAGATATATCAACCAAATCACCGCTCAAATCATTCTTGCTTTATCCTTTGTATTTTTACAACAGATAAATTACACAGTGTAGTCGTGAAAGGTGGGGTGGTCAAAACTGATCCGGGGCTAATCAAGCCCAAAGAGGATGATGGATGATGATAATGATAACTACTACTACTACTACTACTACTACTACTACTACTACTACTACGATTCGTCTTGGGTTTTGAAAACAAAATGGTTGTCCTTTCTTACTCCAAGAAGTCATCGGTAGCTCAATAAAGATGTTCCATTATACGTTATTAAGCGAACGCTGTTAATAAAGAAGTCAGCATCTAGCAAATTTGAATGCTCGATCAGGATTCAATTTCCGGTCGAAAACAT
This sequence comes from Octopus bimaculoides, assembly GCF_046866305.1. Lineage (NCBI taxonomy): Eukaryota > Metazoa > Mollusca > Cephalopoda > Octopoda > Octopodidae > Octopus > Octopus bimaculoides. The sequence continues at coordinate 83,066,075 of NC_142933.1, forward strand.
TTTATTTTATTTTACTTAACATACAACTCATAGAATTGACAACAAAAAAGAAACACACACGCGCGCGCACGCACACAAATGCAAATAAAATGTTCACGACACAGCGCATTGTTATATTATAAACTTTACAACAAGTCAAAAGGAATTGATGTTTGTACTGTAATGCTATCTGAGTAATGTTATTATATTCTCGACCTTAAAGGATCATAATTATTAAATAGAATTGAGCCTTTATACTTCTACTACAGCTACTACGACGACTACTACCACTTCGTCAAAAACAACAACAGCGATTATTACTACTAATACAACTAGTAAGTGGTGGTAGTGCTGCTGCTTCTACCGCTAGCACCATTACTACTGCTACTAACACTACCACGAACACCAATATCACCACTGCTACCAACATCTTCACTACTACTACTACTACTACTACTACTACTACTACTACTACTACTACTACTACTACTACTACTAACACCACCACCACCGTCACCATCACTGTTACTATTAATACCAAAATTATCACCACTGCAACCTGTACCATCGCCACCACGGCCACGACTACTTCCACCGCTACAACCACCACTACTTTCACCTCTACCATCAATACTACTACTACTACTACTACTACTACTACTACTACTACTACTACTACTACTACTACTAACACCATTAATTACTATTAATACCAAAACTACCACTACTGCAACCTCTACCATCACCACCATGGCCACGGCTACTTCCACCGCTACAACCACCACTACTTTCACCTCTACCACCAATACTAATGCTGCTGCTGCTGCTACTACTACTACTACTACTACTGCTGCTGCTGCTGCTGCTGCTGCTACGACTATTATTAACTGTAGAAGTAATAAAAATCGAATACTGAAGCCACAGCCGTTACAGCCGCATCCAATGATTACACTATTCAGTGTTGTAACCACCCAAATATTTGGAGTTCTGTGAGTACAATGTTAGCTTTTAAAAAACACTATATTGCCATTATCGATATTATTACAACACTTAACGATCACGATGATTGCCACCACGTCTGTAATAATAACTATTGCTAGCAGAATTATTGCAAACTAATCGTCTGCCGTTTCTCAAATACTAATATTGATTTCTACGATTGAAACAAGACGAAACCACTCGAGTCAAGGTACAGCCAGTTAAATCAGAAGCAGTATTTGACTGGCACTTCAATTTTATCGATTCCAGAAGAATGACACGTACAGCTGGACTCTGGGGAATTTTGAACTCAAAACATGAGGAGATGTAGCTGGATATTTGAAGGGATTAGGTCCGATACTCGGACGATTCGGCCAGTTTGGTCAAATTGCCGTCTTTTCTATCACAAATACTGTTTTATTTTGCTATTCTTGGGCCAGGGGCACCAGCGAGACACGCGGAAAGTCTTGAACATGTTTTAGCTTTATCGGAGACAGTGCCATTCCATTTCTGACCACCGCCGATTGCTTTCAGAAGAGAGAATAAGAGACAAACTGGACAAGAAGAAAAAAATGAGAGAAAAAAATAATCGATCTTAATATAGGACCGGTACGTTTTTCAGCGACCTCCCCAAGGATGAAATGCAATGTTGACCTCGACGGATTTTGAACTCGCATAGCACACAAAACAGTAATGATTGCACGTAGCTTACGTTCCAACGATTCTCACAATCGGCAGTCTTATATCTTATAATCGCTCATATTATGCCATCGTAAGGCAGCGAGGTGGCAGAATAGTTAGCACGACGGGCGAAATGCTTAGCGGCATTTCGTCTGTCTTTACGCTCTGAGTTCAAATTCTGCCGAGGTCACATTTATCTTTCATCCTTTCGGAATCGATAAAATGAGTACCAGCTGAGCACTGGGTCGATGTAATCGACTTACCCCCTCCTCTGAAATCCAATATTATATCACAAATACTGCTATCGCTACTACTACTACTACTACTACTACTACTACTACTACTACTACTACTACTACTACTACTACTACTACTACTACTACTACTACTTCTTTGTTCCCGTTCCTTTTTCGACGTCCTTTACCCGGATATGCATCTATATATATATGTAGATGTAGGTATGTACATATATGTATGTATACATGCATATGCTCATATATAATTTGTATTATATATATATTTGTACTCATCATCTCAATAGTTTTCGAGTATAAACTCGAGGAAGAATTACAAAGCAATTAAAGTTTGCTTACACAGCGCAGGCGAGGATCTGTGGTAAGAAGCTTGCTTTTCAACCACATGTTTCCGGGTTCAATATCACTGCGTGGTGCCTTGCGAAATGTCTTCTACCATAGCCTCGAACCTTGTGTGTGGATTTCGTAGGCAAAGCTATCTATCTATCTATCTATCTATCTATCTATCTATCTATCTACCAATATATACAGACATATGTGTGTGTGTTTGCATGAGTGTTTGTGTGTATGTATATGTTTGTGTTTATCCCTTCCCCATTACTTAACAACTGGTGTTGGTGCGTTTACGTTTCCGTAACTTAGCGTTCCAACAACAGAGTGGGATAGAATAAGTGGCTGGCTTTAAAAAGCAAAAAGTACTGAATTCGATTCATTCAGCTAATAATTTTTCAAGGCGGTACTCCAGCATGGCCACAGTCTAATGACTGAAACAAGTAAAAGATAAAAAAAAATACATTAACGTTGATTTATGAAATTTCCAACTGACATAAAAAATGCCTCAGTAGACATGGCGAGAATACAAGTCAAATATCAAAATATTGCATAACTTTACTGCTAAACGAATGTATAATTATAAATTGATTTATGCTGAAATCAATATGTTTAAAAAGCTCTTCGCTGTCTTTCTAACTGCTTCCTAAAATACCTCTCTACCTACCAACCGACAGAAATTTATTAACTTACATACTTGCCTACATATTTAATTCTGTAACCATCTGCATACCTACTTGCCTACATTCGTAAAAGTGTGTGTAGATGTGTGTCTGTGTGTGTGTATGCAAATACGGTTATACATACATATATATGTATGTATCAATAGATAAACACGTATATATATATAAATATATACACACACCTATCTATCTATCTATCTATCTATCTATCTATCTATCTATCTATCTATCTATCTCACGTTCTCTCTCTCTCCCTCTCTCTCTCTCTCTCTCTCTCTCTCTCTCTCTCTCTCTCTCTCTCTCTCTATGTGCGTGCGCGTGTGTATTTATTTATGAATTGATGTACGTATGCTTTCTTTTTTTAACTCTTTCAGTGTTTATTCTGACTGGTGACCTGCTTGAAGGGAAGGTTGTAAAAGGAAATCTTATTTAAAACTGGTTTATTGTTTTCTTCCTTATCATTGCACAACTATTCACCCATTAAATTTTACTAAGATCCTGTAGATTTTTTAGTGAGATCTTTTAGGATTTTTTAATGATTTTGTAGATTATTATATAGTGTGATCATCAGTAGCTTATGCAAGTACGTTCTTTCTCAATGAAGCAGGTTGAGCCATATTTGATACAGACGAATCTGTACATATTCTGTCACAATAATAAAGCTGAAATTACAATTTGAGTTCTTGATTCGCAAACTCCTCATCAATGGTCAGCAGATGTCTTTTTTTCTTCCCTGTATCTTTTCTCACCGCATTGATGTCAAGTGTGAGCTTCCAGGGATAGCAAATGCATATTCTATGGTCCTAATAAACAATATCAGGTCGGTTGTATTCTAATCATATTGGTACTTTTACTTCCTAGATTCCGCCAATATTATTTTGCTCCCTGTATTTGAATATGTACGTCTTTATTTGTTACTATTTTATTCTTTCTAGTTCTTTTCTAGGGTTGCCCTGGTTACTAATTAAGCGTTTTGTGAAGTATCTATATGACATTCTGTTACAGCTGGCAATGATCTCGCTAATGTCTTTGGTTCAAGTTTTGCATAACCTACATTAATTTTCAATTCATAATATAATTTATGTAGAAGATGCATATTTGTGGTCTGTCGTACTCTCCAATGAGTTGTGGTTACCCATGCCAGACTTTTAGTGTGTTTTATTCTCTCAATAGCCGTTCCTCTTAAACAACACCAAGTAACAAAGCGATTATCTAAAATATAGCTCCGAGATTTTAGTTCCAAATTCTTTATCAGGAACAACTAAAATCAGAGGTCGCTAACGTGCCTCGAGAGAACTTTTCTTAAAAATTTATAGCATTGAAAATAAAATTGATATGACCCGTTTGAAAATTTCATCAACAGAAGATAACTGAACTTATAGACACCAGCTACTCTACCCAAAACTATATCATTTATGCACACAGATGTTTTGTTATCCGAGTGTTCGCTCAGATGCAGTGATCAAATGAACATAAAAAACAAAAATTCGTTCTTTATTAAAATTCTGTATTTCAAATGCATTTCAAGAAACCATTACAAAAGGGCTTGACTGTAAATATGCAAAAAAGAAAATTGGAAACCAGTACCTAAAACTTGAGTAAGATGGAGAACTTTCAATTATAAACCAAAATATTTTTTCATAAAGCATCCTAATCTCAATTGTGTGTGTGTGTGTGTGTGTGTGTGTGTGTGTGTGTGTGTGTGTGTGCCAAATACGAAGACATAGAAAGAGTTTAGTGCACCTTTAATGACCTGTTCACCGAACCTGTTCCCTTTTGCTTTATTTCCCTATTAGGCTACAGCTATCGTCTTCCATTTAATCTGCATCCCACTGTCTTGGTGTCATTTATGCTCACAGGTTTCCTCTCTTTGACAAATTTTGTGAAAACGGTTGGAAGTCAGCTTGTGGGTTTACACAAGCAACTCACCACTTGGCTTCCATCTTGTTGTAAGTTCAATAATTTTAAATGAATAAAATGTTTTGAAATGCAAAATTACTACCATGAAAACATATTGTAGAATACGAAAAAAGAGCAATTTCGCATTTTTGATCTATAGCGCTAGTTAACTACTGAAGTAGACATAAATTGATGTCCTATTTAGAATCACATCACACCATAAAAAAAGAACCAAAATGTTGCAGACTAGAGTAATATGTGTGCGCGCGTGCAAATACAGAGCATACTTACACCTGCGTGCGCACACACACACGCGCGTGCAGATATGTATTTGTATGCCTGTACACGTATATATTATGAATATATATATACGTATATGTATAAATGTATATATGGATATAGACATCGATATAAACATATACATATATATATATATATACATATATATATATATATATATATATATACATATATATATATATATGTGTGTGTGTGTGTGTGTGCATGTGTGTGTATATGTATACATACATACATACATACATACATATATACATATATGTATATATGTACACAGATTCAGTCATATATATATATATATATATATATGCATACATAAGAATATATGTATGTATACATATGCGTGTATGCGCGTGTGTCTATTTTCCATCTGTCTACTTTTTGTTAGATTATTAATGCTAAATGTTGTTTCTTTTCCCTACATATCTATGAATCTTTCCTGTAGGTCGTTTTGTAATTACTTATACACACACGCACGCTCACCGCCCCCCACACGGTCACTTGAATATAGTGGACCATTTCATTTTTCATTTTGTTTTTCTTCTATTATCAGGAAACATCATTTGCTTAGTTGCTTAGTTACGGAACTGTTTACGTCATTTCACACACACACACACACACACACACACACACACACACACACACACACACACACACACACACACACACACACACACGCATAAACACACTAATCAGCCAAGTTTATCTGCGCTTATATAAGTTCGTTTTTTTTTCCCTTCGTAAGTTTTTTTTTCCGTAGGAGTTGTACAAGTATGTGTATTTACAAATATACACCGGTGTTGATATTTATATAGTTAGCGAATGTATGTCTTTTCATATGTCTTTTCTTATAAACGTAGATAAAGATGTGTATGCATGTGTGTTTATGAATGTGTTTACCTCGTGTACATTCTTGACAATCTACCCAGCCCTTTTCTTTCTTTCCCACATTTGTCTGTTTTCTTGTAGTATACGCTTTAATTTGTTTCACCATATACTGAAATTAGTAATCTTACACATATGTATAGTAATTGTCATTTATTTCTAAATATTTTTGATCATATATATTTGTGTGTAACTTCATACTACACAGGGTATTCCTACATTATTTCTCGTTCGTAATTAATGCTTGTATATACATTTCTACCTCTATTTGTCTCTACAAAATTATTTACTTTCATATTTTGTCTCATTGCTTTCTTGTTGAACCCTTAGCTTTACAACAACGGAACCGATAATATACACCTAGAATAGCATTTTCTCATTTGCTGATAAGTACCAGAGTTAAATATTGTATAATTATAATTTTTCAGTTGCTATAGTTAGGCCAAATCAGTTACTTCCCTTGAAATACTCCATCTTGATTATATACGCCATTTTCATATTTATTAACTATTTTTCGAATTTATCCATTTTTTCAAATATTTGTGACGAAATCCCTACCATCACTAATGACGAGCAAAAACTCAGAAACATGTCACTGGATGCAGGATTAGCTTGGTGGAGATGCTTGTCTCCCCCTTGTAAACATAAGGACACAGCGGTGCAGCTTCCTAGGTCTAACCAACAGTAGTATTATTCCCTTCAGGGGACTGTCACATTAAGTTGACAGCATACAACTACTTCATATATTTAATTATTTATTTATCCTACATTATATCGGCATAAGCTCAGTTCAACCCCCACAAAAATTCTATTGCCAGTTGGTATCATTAGGGTGTAGTCAGCATAATAAAATAGAAGCTTTTATAGTCATATTCAAAAACGTTTCCCGTAAACGAATCAAATGATATATATATAATACACACATACATTTACACAGAATTATTTACATTGTCTCTAATTTTGGCGACAAGGCCAGCAATTACGAGAGGAGAAGGCTTGTCAGTACCATCCTCCCCCAGCACTTGCCTGGTACACTATTTTAACAAACATATGGGAATGCTAAAGTTGACATCGGAGGGTTTTGAACTCAGAACTTAAGAGCAAGAATAACTACTGCGAACTATTTTTCACTTCTCTAACTATTCGCCCAATTTGCAGTCCTCTGACAATTAAAATATTGCTGCTTCATTTAGGTATACGGCCAACAGTTTTGAAGCGGATGTGAGGTCGGTACCAACGACCCTAGCACTAGAGTGGTTGGGCAATTAAAATAATGCTTTCTTTATTTTAGAATAATTAAAATAATGAAAAGTATTATTCTTGACTGCGTAAGCTTAAAAAAAAAATTGCTTCAGTGCAGTCCATATGCAAATTAATGTATTTTAATGGCTTTAAATATAATCTAAAGTATAGAATTTTTCTGGTATTGGAAATTTTGTGGATTCTGGATTTCTGAAGAAGGTTCCTGAAAAAGCTATTAGAAATTAAAATTATATTAAATTTGGCTGTTTAGAAAATTAATATGATAACCTCTTCCCCACCAAAAAAAGCATCAACATGCTATAAGAATCAAATTATCGAAAGATCGATATCGCTAGACACTCTACGGAAAATAAACAGAATTCTAAAATCATATTTGAGAAATCAAGTAAACAAAAGAAAACAATAACAAAAAAAAACACTAGTGAATCAAATAAACCACCAACCTATTAACCATCCACTCAATCAACAATTTAGTATCACAAGCAAAAATTTAATGGAAAGTAAATTCAAGATGTCATAAAGCTATTAAAATTTTTTTCACCCAAGTAGAAAACTAAAATCTGAAACAATTTCACTTTGCATGAAAAATGCATATTTTTTTGTCGCTCTCCCTGTATTTTTATTTTGCATTCCCTAAAAACATTGCCTAGATGAGACATTTCTATGAAAATATATATGTTGAAAGAAAGCTGACGAAATATATCAGAATTTCCCGTACCATATATACTTGAATCCAATTTTCATTTTCTAGTTCATTTACACGGCAAATTAACCCGTAGCTAAAAGTCGGTACTTAAAATCTTACGAAGCACCCTACTCGATAGTAGAGTGTTTGAGTAGATCTTAGATTTAACTGTTATGTCTAACAATCAAGCAACTCCAAAGAGTCTTTCTCATTGACTTCTATTCTTTATGTTCCTATTGATTAGCTAGAAGTTAGCTTTGATTGAAGACATAAAAGTTATTCGTCGTCAGAGAGACGAAACGAATACCTCGAGGAATTCTAGCCGACGTTCTAGCTACTCTAACAAATTGTTTCCTGTGGGAAATAGATGTCAAATTTCCACCAAATGGTACAGTAACATTTGAAAAAAAAAAAAAAACTGTATGAAACAATATAATATAGTAGTATATAAATAAAATGACCACGATTAAAACATCTTTGGTCACATCAATATTTGCTAATCTGAGTCAGATCAAATACAGAGGAAACAATATTAATAATACTTTTATATCATAGGGCAGGCGACATATTTGATTATCTTTAGCATTTAAAACTTTCATTATCATTGAAAACGTTGTTCAGTATTTAAAATTATTTCGGATTAATTTTCGACGGTCTGAGAAGAAATCGCTATGATACCTGTGCATAAATATACAATTTAAGGGAATTGATTTAATGTTGAAGGTGTGAAACACTAGTAAAGTTGTAAAAGCAAAATAAATGAAGAATTTTTTCTTAAATATAATAAATTCTACTTTGCATATCATAGTATGCTAATTAACGATTATTCTTTAAATACTGCAACTGAGTAGAGCAGTAAGTGATATTAGGATATCTACATATGTAGATGAAACATATCATGAGTAATGAGTGTTCGGCTCATAATCCTATAGTTGTGGGTTCAAATCCTTGACCAGGAGATGCATTGTGTAATAAGGCACTTCATTTCACGTTACTTCAGCTCACTCAGCTGAGAAATGTGTACCAGCCAAGTGTTACTGCAGATCTCTCTTCCACCGGCTGCCACATAGTAGATTTTTCGTGGGGTCGAAGATAATAGGGACGAGAGGGTGTCTATATTTGCTTACAACTTCACCTAAAAAGAATGAGAAATGGCACAGTTCATGCTATCAAGCCAGACCCACTCGAAAGTGGCGGCCGACTGTACTATTAATTATTGGGGTTTTCCGGCAATGTTAGCATAAAATCATGGCATCGATGTAATAAAAATAATCTCTGTTACATTTCGCGTTACAAAATAAGATAAATCAAAATTTATAATAATAAAGAAGCAATCTTTTTAATTATTTTAAACGCATTTCTCAATTAAAACTTTATGTATTAAAATTTTCCTTTACACAACTAATTATATTTTTTGTTGCAAGAAAATAGGTTAACATAAAGAGACATTAGACAAGTAAAAAACTAGAATTTTCATAAAATAATTAGGTAGTAAAGAAAACGAAGGTATATTTTGTTAGCAAGAAGGTAAGTCACATGCAATTTTGAAGCAAAACTTCGATAAACAAAGGATTAATTATTTCTTGAGTAATCAGTTCCAACAACGACAAAAGCAAACAGCAAACATTTATAGGTTGCGTTCGCTGTACACAGCGTGATTAAAAATGAAGATTTTGTGAAAAATGAAAATAATTACTTTTATATTTTATCATGTTGAAAACTATGTATTTATTTTCTTCCTTTCTTTCTCACACACACATCCCCCCCCCCCTCTCTCTCTCTCTCTCTCTCTCTCTCTTTATATATATATATATATATATATATATATATATATATATGTATATACATACATACAGGCGCAGGAGTGGCTGTGTGGTAAATAGCTTGCTTACCAACCACATGGTTCCAGGTTCTTTGGGTAAGTGTTTTTTACTCTGACCTCGGACCGAATGGATTTGGTAGATGGAAAACTGAAAGAATTCCGTCGTATATATATATATATATATATATATATATATATGTGTGTGTGTGTGTGTTTGTGTGCCTGTGTTTCCCCCAACCAACCGATGTTGGTGTGTTTGCGTCACCGTAACCTAGTGGTTCGGCAAAAGAGACTGACAGAACAGGCTTACAATGACTAAGTCATGGGGTCGATTTGTTCGACTAAAGGCGTTGCTCCAGCATGGCTGCAGTTAGATGACTGAAAAGAATAAAAGATTATATATATATATACAAATGTGCCCTATTTCTCTTACTTCAGAACACTACACACACACACACACACACACAGAGCTGTATAAGGGATACAGAGTCTTGCAGATAAATTGAGACCAATTTTAAGCAGTTGACTTAGTGAGTTTAACATTTTATTTTTGACAAAACCTTGCTTGCTTGAAAATCTAATCCTCTTCGCTATTTTTCAGGTAAATAGCGAACTGATTCGACAATGGAAAGTCATGGAGCAACAGAATCGTTTCGTCATTGTTGTTTTGACGCACGTCGGGCACACCGCCAATAAAATTGTCCAGTTAACGAAACTTCCAAAAGCAACAGTTTATCGTGTAGAGGGAAAGATTGATCGAAAAGAACACAAGACTTGAAGTGATTCCAAGCACAATCTATACTTCATCGTTGGTCTCAAACGCTCAATTGAAGCCACATCTATGACAACATTCACATCTATGACAACTCTTGCAAAAAACGCAATGTGTCCCTTTCCACAATGTCCAGAGCTGTAAACAGGAACTTTGGCGTAACTAGCTCTATACGACGACGCCATCACAACCTAAAATCCAAGGCCAAAGTATCCAGAACCGAGAAATGCCCAAAGTTTCTGCCATCCATCAAACATCAAGGTGCAGGAAAAACTCTCATGTTTGTGGACAAGAAGTTCACTGTGGATGCTGGGGTGAATTTCAGAAATTCTCGAGTGATTGCTTATAACCCTTCTAACGTCCGCCCTGTGTTTGAGACTAAGAATCCTGTGATGATATTTGGAGCTGTGGCGGGTGATAGAAGTTTCATGGATCCATACTTCGTAGAGTCTGGCTTGAAGATCGGTATAAAGACGTATCTGGACATCCTGAAGAACTCTGTTACTTTGGATGGAGCAGAAGTTTGGACTTGACAATGTGGTGCTTATCCAAGATTCTGCACCATGTCATGTGTCAAAAGCAACACAGGCCTTCCTTGGTGGGAAGGTGCCATTTTCTGTGAGGGTCAACATCTGGCTCAGTTATAGCCCAAATCTCAACCTTCTTAATTACTTTTATGTGGCGTACTTCAAGAAAAGACCAATGCTTCACACTCGAGTGTCAACAGTTTAAAGACCTGTATTGTGCATGCGACTCGCAAAATCAAAAATGCGAAGGTTGTGGCATCTGCAAAAAAAATTATGAAAGTACTTTTTATTGAAGGAGTAGATAAATTCATTGAGATGGATAAATTACTACTGACAGTCATTTAGGCTTCAAAACAAAGTGTTCAGCGCTGTTGGATCTAATTGAATTAACTGAAGAAATTAGTAATTGTATTGATAAAACAATATACTATCAGAGTATTTATAGATCTAAAACAACTTTTAATATTGTCAACCACAATATATTATACGAGAAATTGTAAAGATATATTATCAGAGGATTTGAACTTAATTAAGAATCTATGTAAGAATCATTCAGCAATTCGTAAAGAGAGACGAGCATGCTGGTATGCATAAATAGTGTTTGTGGAGTTCCCTAGAGGTCAATGTTCGGGCTTACATGGTTAACCTTATGCATAAATCGCTCTGAAATTTGCTTTATTTACAGATAACACCAATATTCTTTTGTTCTGAGGAGAATTTACAGCAACTTGCAGCTGTGATCAAAGCAGAAATGAAAAAAATTAAAACAGAAGCCTGACAATGAACAAATTACATCGGTCGCACGTAGCATCGGAGCAGCTGTTTATAAAATGTATATTGATGTTAATACATGAATAATTGAGAAGTATGGAATAAACTTTATACTCCTTGATTCATTTCGAATATGTAATATTTTATTCTACGACGTGTATAAAAAGATTATTGGGTTTGCTGTATAGGATTATTGTTTATTTCGTTTTATTTATTATTCTTATTTCGTTTCTTTATTTTTACTTGATGAACTTTTAATTTTTACTTGTTCGGAACGATATATTTCAAGTTCAATTAAATCGATAATATTTAGATATCGTATTTTTATTGTCCTGAACGTTTCGATCGAAGAATATTTTCTGGAACAATTTACAATAATCATTAGAGAAATCATCAAATACCACTGATGGACTTCCACATTGAAAAAATTGATAAATTCAGTAAAAAATTGCTCTAGTCAACGAGTTATTTTATGAAGGTCGCACGGTATGCTAGAAATAACTCCACAAATATTCTTGAAATTACATTCCACCGACTTAGGAAAGAAGGACACATTGGATTAACTACAGACCTAGGTGAACTAGATGAAATGAACATAAGAGAAGGATGGTTCAAATGTTTTTTATCATACGATTGCCCGATCACAATTGGCCTGGATCTAAACAACGACAAGAACAAAAACAACACCACCAACAATAACAAAAGTAACAACACCACCAACAATAACAACATAACATTTCAACGCAAATTTTAAAGATGACGGCCGAATGCTTATTACCTGGACGCTACTTTTCTCTATCTTATCACCAGCACAGTGGTCAGTCGGTAGAAAACATTGAAGTATAGTGTCAATCTGCCATTCCAAGCCTGTTTGTAGCTCGAACCAGCGAAGAAATTCTTTTACGACTTTTTAGAAATTGTAGTCAAACTTAAATCTCCCTATCATCTTAAAGGAGGAGACATAATGATATGTTGTGTTAGGAATGTCGTTCACGATAGTTAAGCTTCATGTTGGCTGGACTGACAAAAACAACAACAACGACAACAACACATGAACAACGTCAATAATTACTAGGCTTCTATAATTGATGAATATATCATTAGGTTGCAGAATGACCTTAATCCCTCGCATGGGATTATCTTGGAGATGAAATGATTCTATCATAATAACACTTCGTTGATTGATTGACTTATTGGTGCTAAGTATACTACAAGGGTGGGAATGAGAAGGGAAATTCAATTAAATCAATATCGTATTGATGTTTGATAACATACAAAAGATAATGGAACTCGTGAATTTCATAGAAGAATATAGCATAGCTAGGTATCAACGCTGTACGACGGAGTGCTGAAAAGTTCCTGGCTTAGAGTAAAAGAAAATACATTATGATTTTTCAACATATTCTCTTCTCAGATTCACACACTTATTGCAGCAACCTTTCAGTTTTTCTAAGCCCTGTAAAAGAACTCGGAAGTTTGGGCTTCCAACCAGGCCTTTCGCGACACCTTTAAAACCAGGAGCTTTTCAGCACCTCCTCGTAAAGCTTCAGACCAATGACGAAAAACTCAACAAAAACGATGGGCTGAAAATAATAAGCAACTGTCAATTCATACGCTATTATTTAAAAAATGAAGGCTTGTGTATATATATCATATGGTAATAAATTGAGATGGTCACGGCTTGGATCGTAACCGATGACCAAGGGTTAAATAACAACAACAATATGAAAACAATGACATCTGTAGCATCTGCTTTAATCCTAATCAATCTCTGTTCCTTCACCTCTCATTAAGAATAAGATTAAGCACACGTATGTATGCATGTCGATAGGTACACACGCATATTATTATTTATTATTATGCGCCCCTTTTAAAGTCTAGCCAGGCTCATGGGCCCGGTTTCCTGTTTTCTATGGCGTATGTGCTTCCACCAGCTGGACGGGACGCCAGTCCATCGCAGCTTTACTCAAGAAATAGGAAGAAAGCGTGAGAGAAAGTTGGGGCCAAAGAGTACAACAGGGGTCGCCACCACCCCCTACTGGAGCCTCGTAGAGCTTTAGGTGTTTTTGCTCAATAAACACACACAACGCCCGGTCTGGGAATCGAAACCATGATCCTCCGACCGCGAGTCCGCTGCCCTAACCACTGGGCCATTGCACCTCCACCACACACACACGCGCGCGTATACATGTATATATACATCCACACACACACACACACACACACACACATATATATGTTTACTTGTGCATAGACATAAAAAAAAAACATGCATACATTTAAACTCAGACATGTTACTGCCTATGTGGATCAACGCATGTGTTTGTAAGCTTGTACGAGGTATATGCGCAAATGTATATGATGTATATATGCATACACACGCATACATATTTATCTATCTATCTATCTACCTATCTACCTATCTATCTGTCTGTCTGCCTGTCTGTATATACAAGCTGATTCAGAGACACCTATTCTATCTACGGGTTTACTTCAAAGATTACGAATCTCAGTTGCACAATTAGATGGCCTTCATTAAATAATGAAACAATCAGCCGGATTATTTGATTATCAAGCCTTTAATATCATCAAAACAATTTTATTTGAAACAGCTCATCATTGAGAGCAGTCCGTTGACTTGCTCTCTATATATTCAGGTGTATACATACAGACTGTATATTACATTACATACATACACATATATTTATATATGACTATTATATATATGTGTGTGTGCATATATATATATATATATATATATATATATATATATACATATATATATATAATATTAACATATTGCACAATATATATATATACGCACGTATACGTATACGAATATACTTAAAATGTATATACATGTGTGTATATATATACATATATATATATATGCTTGTAGATACATACACGTATATATATTTGTATATCTTGTATCAATAAACATTTCCCTCTCTCTCTATATATATATATACACATATATAGGCCCAAATGAATGTGTGTGTCCCTTTGAACATGTGCCTGTGTGAATATGTGGCGTATTGTTTCTGTGTATTAACATGTTTATCTTTTCCTCCAGAGACAGTTTCCGTCAGTTAAAAAAAAAGAAGCGTAGTTAATTTCTGGATGGAACTAGCTAAGATATATCAATTACAATATTGCTTACTTTATATAGAACCCCCCCCCCTCCCTCTTGAAACAAAAACTGCGACGTAGATTCGGTGGTGGTAGTCGTGGTGGTGGTGGTTGTCGTTGCTCAAGAGAACTCTACGTATTCATAAATCCACCATCCTGCATCCATTTAATATAATTATCTAGCGTGTACGTGTGAATGAAAGAGAATGGTTGTAGCTCATTGTCATCTTTCAGATAAATTAGTTTTACACTTCAGCCGATCCCGTAATAGATATTAACCCATTTAAAACACCAGATGATTTCATCACAATGTTCCAGCACATTTCGTTGATATCCTAGAGAATCCAATTTTCATTTACAAATAAAACAGCATACACATACATAGAGCCAACCAGACAAACAAATAGATATCTATTAGAAGTGTCGGTGTTCCGCGATCTATAGTGTCGCATGCGAGAGCCACACAGTTCACCAATTCATTATGTGTTGTATATCTACTAGTAAAACGTTTGGCGACGCGTTTCATGTGATCGATGGTAAACTGGCTCCGTGACAAAGTTGATTAATACTCGAACGGCTCAGACCAATTAGCTGTAAGGGAACAAGGTTGATTGGTTATAGACTGTTTAAGCAACCAGAAGTTCTGTATTATTGATGGCTATCTTTAGGCTGCAGTGCCGATTTCAAATCAAACAGTGGCTATAGCTTGAAAAACAATTCTACCAGGTTTTCTTGCTACAAAACCAAGGATTTGATAGAAAACCAAATAAGAGACTCAGCTGAGACAATTGGGTGTAAAATTGACTTAGATTCATTTAAAAACCAGAGTGTATATAAAAACTAAATTTTCTTTACTGCAAAATAAATTGTTATGCAAACTGGTCTGGCTTGAAAATCTATCAGCTCTTCATGCATAAAGAGCGAGTCAATGTGTTGTGCTAAGGGCTTACAGGAGCTACCAAGCTGAACTGTTTTAAATCAACAATATTTAGTGTTTGCCTGATGGATATTTTGTCAAACATAAAATCTAATAAAATTCTTTTTAATCTTTACTGTTATAAACAAATATACTTGTTTTCCTTTTATTTAGTTCAGTAATTGGACTAGTCTCATTCGTGTACCGCCTTGAAGGTTTTTGTGGATTATATCGACCCTAGAATTCTATTGTTTCTTTGCATCGTTATTTCACTTGGTGGAGAGATACGAACATCTTCCCTTTCAATTGTAAGCATGCTGAAGCAAGCTTGGTATTCCATTTTTGATACGCTTACGTTTTGATGCGACACATTCATTATGTCAGCATAATTCCTTTTTTCCTCCGTATTCCTTTTTTCTTCTGTATTGAACGTTAACTGCATTGTTGAATTTAATACCATGTATTTTTTCTCAAAAATATTTGGAATATTTTTCCAACGACAATACTATTTTTTAGGAAAAAATATTCACAGCATTCAAGGCGAGTTCGAATCCTTCCCCCGTAGGGGAGGCACACAACTTCTGCCCATATACTTTGGAAGGCGTACTTCCATGATAACGGTAGAAGACATAGCTCCGGAAATAAATGTGGCCTGGCTAGTAGCTGCTATACTGCTGGGCATGGAAGAAAAGATAGTGGTCCTCCAAACCACCAGCACTGCACATAAAAATTGGCAAGGGCAGAGCCTGGATATGGTAATCCAGGCAGCACCGGCGGACCTGGAAAATATGGTTGAGACCATTACATTTTTAATTTTTTTATTTTATGCTTGTCATCGTTTGACGACGTGTATTTGTTTGTCTATGTACCTATAACTTATCGTTTCGATTAAAAGATTCAAATAGATTTTATCAACTAGAACATTTTAATACGGAGTTCTAGCATGGCCGAGATACAATAACTGAAGCAAAAGTGAAAGAGAAAGCCAGCGGCTGAAAGTAAAACCAAACGACCATTATTTAATATTAAATTTTCTGGTGATTGCTTCAGAGCATTGCCATCGGAAGAGATAAAATGGCATAAGCAGATTAACAGTGGATAAAAACTTTGTTAGTTTAATATGTTTGAATTTAGCGTTCAAATCCTACTATGTATGAATTTTTCACTTTTTTTTATACCTGTTCCAATAAGAACCACCCATGGTTCTTATTGAGAGTGAATACAATCAAATGAGATATAATTCTCAGAGGACCTACTACCTACTTGCTCCAACAAATAGAGAGATATCAGCGAAGTATTCCTCAAATGACAGTTACGGGACTGATAAAAAGAAAGGCCAAATGTTCCTAGATATGTAATGCACGGCAGAAAGACGATATAGAAATGGCTGGGACACCTTTCACAATAGGTTTGCTCCGGTGGTTGGGGGGTGACCGTGGGTTAAACAACAGCAAAAACAACAATTTGTGGTCTTGTGACCAAATTGATAAATCAATATTTGTCATTTTCATGATATTGAAATACACATCAACATTAAAAATCAATAAAAAGAACAAAGTACAAACTGAGATAAGCTCATGATCCGGTATTTATTCCCAATGGAACAATCTATCATTTCATGTTCTTCACCTAATGCTTTTTAAAAGCATGCGCACCGGAAAATTCCATTTCATTCCCTAGTCACAAAAGTAACAAATGATTAATAGAACGAATCATGCTTCATTGAATAATTTTATTTTATTCCACAGGTCGATTTAAATATAAAGAAAATAACAAACAAAATGAAAACTCTCCTCCTTCAAAAACCGATTATATCTCAAATTTAAAAACAAATTTAATAATAGAAACATTAATTCTCTCATTCATTCAGTCTTTTATACTTTTATTCTTTTATTCTTTCAATCACTCATTCCTTTATCGTCGTTGGAAATTTAAGCACTTGAAACTATGAAGCTTCAGGTAAATTTCGAGGTTGTGTAACATCGCCGAAATTGGCGGACCGGATTCCTTGCGGTGTTTGTTTCAGTTCTTTGTGTTCTGAGTTCAAACCTCACTACAGCCTTTTTTGATGATAGACTTAATCTGTTGCCCGGTTTTAACACCCCCCCCCCCCCCCCCCACTTGGTACCTTGAGCGACTTTAGCGGAATCGAGTGTGTTGCAAGCATTTTGGCCCGGTCTCTAGTTTGAAGATATCTTCCACCTACCAGTCTGGAAACTCGTGTTAAAGATCATGGACACTGTTTTCCTTCGTAATCTTCATAACTTCCTTTTTAATAAAAGTATTTGGAAGCAGAAAAACAGAACCATTGACTTTTTAAGGGCTTGCATGTTGGATTGTAGTCAGATCAGAAATCTTATCACAGACTGATGAGACCTGCTACTGATACCATGCAAACCTGTACTACACTTTCCATGGTCGAGGGGTCGGCGACTAAATCGGTTTCCTCACTTAAGTAATTTGCTACTCTTGTGAGGAAGGTTTTCGGACACACAGCAGGATTAAAACAACATGTCGAAGAACGGATTAGCTCCTTGTAGACCAACGGCTAGCCAGCTAGGAAAAGTGAAGGGAAACGACCCTGATATACCTGTCCAGAAAACACAATGAGAAAGTCAGAACGAAGGAACGATGTGGCTTCACGCGATAGAACTCGCACTTAATCTGGAAGACTTTTGTTGTAGTTCATGAATGCGCTGCGAAAGCGAACTATGCATGACAACGACGATATGGTGTGTGGAATGAAAGGAAGCTAATCCAGAGGCTTAAAATAAAGAATAAAGTGGATTTCTCTAAAGGTACCCAAGGACCTTGTGGTAGTGTTAAACCTTGTGTTAGAGGAAACCTACTACGAGGCTCTGTAAGAGTTACTTGCCTAAGCTTCATGTCAGATTCACTTGCCATGCAGTGGGAAAAAAAAAGCATAACCACATAGTTATGAAGTAAGCTTGTTAACTATGTTGCCAAGAAACTATGTAGCCGAACCTTAATCCATCTGTAAATAATCATGATGATAATGCGATCATATTGCAGACACATAGATAACAACACACACACACACACACACATATATATATATATATATATACATACAAACACATACGCGCACACACGCATACATATTTACACAGGTAAAGTAGATGCTGTTGTTTCAAGGTTTTCTTAGAAAGATTACTCTTAGTGCACTCCCATGGAAATTAAGAATACAAAATGCAATTTTATTTATCAGCAATACCAAATATTATACGGATAAAACAGTGCATCAAATTCGGTTACTTGCCACACACACACACATACAAATGTTTCATGTAGGGACAGGAAAGTATGATTGTGTGGTTAGGTAGTCTGTTTCGCAAACTAGTTTTCAGGTTCGATACTACTACGTAATAGCTCGCTTGTGATTTCTATTATAATCTCACGTTGACTGATATTTAGCAAGTGGAAGTTGGTAACTGTAAACTATGCAGAAGCCTATCGTATTCATATAATTACACAACGTGTGGTTGTGTACTATGTAAAAACGGTAAAGATCCCCTTCGGTCATGAATGACCATGAGATTGCACCCAGAAAGTTCCTCTCCAAGGCATAAGTGCGAGCAAGGTTATTTAAGGAAGACCAGCAGTCGCCCATGCATACTAGCCTCCTCTGTCCACGCCAGCGATGTTATCCAATGGAAAGTCAAAGGCCGATGCAGCTTAACACCAGTGATGTCGCAAATCATTTTTATAGTTGAGTGAACTGGATCAACGTGAACTAAAGTATCTTCCTCAAGAACACAACACACAGCCCGGTCATGGAATCGAACTCACTGACTCATGTTTGTGAGCCCGACCCTCTAACCACTGAGCCATGCGCCTTCACCGTAGTGTACGCATCTGTTATAAGAAGCGTGTATATAGTACACGCATCTAATAACAGAAACAGCTACAAGTTAATGAAGTTTATTACATAATGCCTTTTATATAATCCTGTATTACATTCTATACTCGACTAACGCCTTTTTCTGAAGCATCAGTATATTGAGTTGTACCACTACGTGATTTATATCGCTATGCTTAAATATATATATATATATATATATATATATATATATATATATATATATATATATATATATATATATATATATATATATATATATATATACGCATTTGTGAATTATTTCACTTTCATTACATGCATAAAGAAAAAGAAATGGTAAGAAAGTCAGAGACAGCGAAGACGTGTGAGAAGGTTATAATATCAAGCTAGCATTGCTTTTCTTAGTGAGAATAGAAGAGCCGCATCAAATATGGATTGCATGAGAGTTTTATTCTGATTATAAAGATATTTGTAAGATTCTATCTTGATGTCGCATGGTCAAAATTAACGTGAGTTATTTAGACATTAGCAAATTTATTAGAATATTTAGCTGAAGATCAGAATGGAGTATTCCATACTCTTAACTGTGAAACGGTCGTACTAAATTAACTAAAGGCAAGTTGTTTTTTTACTCTTCTCTACTGTTTTTTGTTCTGTGTGTATCAAACATATCGCTATCAATTTCGAGTAAAATTTGTAGTTTTGGAATCAGTAGTTCTTTGGCTGCTATTTCTGAATTCTCAGTATGTTGGAGAAGCAGGTTACTGTCAATCCCTATGTATTTATGATTATAAATGATTTTACCGATAAGGTTTTTTCATACTGGGCTACCCGGCAAAATTGTTAATTATTAATTTTATTACTAATTGACGATTCCCTGCCCTGTATATATATATATATATATATATATATATATATATATATATATATATATATATATATATATATATATATGTAGGTAGATAGTAATATAAGTGTGGGTGCATCTGATTTTTATTGTCTTTTTACAGCGTGGTCAGATGTCAAGCCTCATCTCTTTATAGAAAGCAATAAATATGCAGAAATATATACTGTAAAGACAGGATGAGGAGCGGGTATTATTACAATCATCATCATCATCATCATCATCATCAACATCGTCGTCATCATCATCATCATCATCATCATCGTCGTCGTCGTCATCATCATCATCATCACCATCATCATCGTCATCATCATCATCGTCGTCGTCATCGTTGTCATCATCATTACGGCTATTATTGTACTTCAATACCCGCAGTGATAACAATGCGACAATCTGATAATAAAGGTAACGATAGTGTTAAATTAAAAATATTAGCAATACTAGAAAATAGATTATGGTAATAACAATAGTACCACATCTACTTCTAATAATAATAATAAGAATAAGAATAATAATCATAATAATAATAAACCCTTCTACTATAGGCACAAGGCCTGAAATTATTGGAGAGGGAACTAATCGATTACATCGACCCCTGTGTTCCACCGGTACTTAATTCATTCTTTTCTACTCTAGGCACAAGGCCCGACATTTTTGGGGAGGGGGCCCACTCGATTAGATCGACCCCAGTATGCAAGTGGTACTTAATTCTATATTATATTAATAACTTTTCAACGAAAAAGGTGCAATTTATGGACTGGAAACTTTTATTCTACTGGTAAACGTGTACGGTATTTCGGGTAATAAAAAACAAAGTCGATTACACATTCATGTACACATATATATTCATATTCACATGCTTCTATCTATCTATCTATCTATCTATCTATCTATCTATCTTTCTATCTACTTGTATATATATATATATATATATATATATATATATATATATATATATATATATATATATATAATCATAAATATATAGGGATTGACAGTAACCTGCTTCTCCAACATACTGAGAATTCAGAAATAGCAGCCAAAGAACTACTGATTCCAAAACTACAAATTTTACTCGAAATTGATAGCGATATTTTTGATACACACAGAACAAAAAATAATAGAGAAGAGTAAAAAAACAACTTGCCTTTAGTTAATTTAGTACGACCGTTTCACAGTTAAGAATATGGAATACTCCATTCTGATCTTCAGCTAAATATTCTAATAAATTTGCTAACTAAAGGCAAGTTGTTTTTTTACTCTTCTCTACTGTTTTTTGTTCTGTGTGTATCAAAAATATCGCTATCAATTTCGAGTAAAATTTGTAGTTTTGGAATCAGTAGTTCTTTGGCTGCTATTTCCGAATTCTCAGTATGTTGGAGAAGCAGGTTACTGTCAATCCCTATGTATTTATGATTATAAATGATTTTACCGATAAGGTTTTTTCATACTGGGCTACCCGGCAAAATTGTTAATTATTAATTTTATTACTAATTGACGATTCCCTGCCCTGTATATCTATATTTTCATAATACCTCTAAGGTGAATAGTTAAATCGCAAGAAGTTCATACGGGTCTTTTTTCTATGCGGGACTATTTATGATGCACACTGAATTGAATTCATTAGGGTGAGGGATTTTGAACTCACTGGCCGATAAATTTCTTAATGTCTGCCTCACGTGGTCTTGATGTCGCATGGTCAAAATTAACGTGAGTTATTTAGACATTAGCAAATTTATTAGAATATTTAGCTGAAGATCAGAATGGAGTATTCCATACTCTTAACTGTGAAACGGTCGTACTAAATTAACTAAAGGCAAGTTGTTTTTTTACTCTTCTCTACTGTTTTTTGTTCTGTGTGTATCAAACATATCGCTATCAATTTCGAGTAAAATTTGTAGTTTTGGAATCAGTAGTTCTTTGGCTGCTATTTCTGAATTCTCAGTATGTTGGAGAAGCAGGTTACTGTCAATCCCTATGTATTTATGATTATAAATGATTTTACCGATAAGGTTTTTTCATACTGGGCTACCCGGCAAAATTGTTAATTATTAATTTTATTACTAATTGACGATTCCCTGCCCTGTATATATATATATATATATATATATATATATATATATATATATATATATATATATATATATATATATATATGTAGGTAGATAGTAATATAAGTGTGGGTGCATCTGATTTTTATTGTCTTTTTACAGCGTGGTCAGATGTCAAGCCTCATCTCTTTATAGAAAGCAATAAATATGCAGAAATATATACTGTAAAGACAGGATGAGGAGCGGGTATTATTACAATCATCATCATCATCATCATCATCATCAACATCGTCGTCATCATCATCATCATCATCATCATCGTCGTCGTCGTCATCATCATCATCATCACCATCATCATCGTCATCATCATCATCGTCGTCGTCATCGTTGTCATCATCATTACGGCTATTATTGTACTTCAATACCCGCAGTGATAACAATGCGACAATCTGATAATAAAGGTAACGATAGTGTTAAATTAAAAATATTAGCAATACTAGAAAATAGATTATGGTAATAACAATAGTACCACATCTACTTCTAATAATAATAATAAGAATAAGAATAATAATCATAATAATAATAAACCCTTCTACTATAGGCACAAGGCCTGAAATTATTGGAGAGGGAACTAATCGATTACATCGACCCCTGTGTTCCACCGGTACTTAATTCATTCTTTTCTACTCTAGGCACAAGGCCCGACATTTTTGGGGAGGGGGCCCACTCGATTAGATCGACCCCAGTATGCAAGTGGTACTTAATTTACCGACCCCGCCCAAAAGGATGAAAGGCAAAGTCGACCTCGGCGGAATTTGAACTCAGAACGTGAAGACAGACGAAATGCAGAATCGTTACCGTGCTGGGCAAAATGCTTAGCGGCATTTCGTCCGTCTTTACGTTCTGAGTTCAAATTCCGCCAGGATAGACTTTGCTTTTCATCCTTTCGGGTCAATAAAATAAGGACCGGTTGAGCACCGGAAGTCGATGTAATCTAATTACTTCTCCTCCCATATTGCTGACTTTGTGCCAAAATTTGAAACCGATATTATCATTATTAAATTCATTAGTTATAAAAATTATTGAACTATTGTAGTTCTGTTCTGAAAGTTTAATCTTTCTGTTGTCCATCAGCTTGCTGCTGCTGGTGGAGTTTCCCCAAAACAAGTTTCACAAAGCAAGTGACTGTGTTTTATTATCTGTCTGTATGTATATACGTATACGTACGTTCATACATACATACGTACATACATACATACATACATACATACATACATACATACATACATACATACATACATAAGAAACTATTCTAAGGAGAAAGCCTCAACAGCATATGAGTCGAACAGTGTTAATTGTCTCACATAGTACTCTCAGTATGTGCATGTAATATTTTTACCATACGTAGTTGTGAAGCTATATTTTCAATTGCTAATGTTTAGTGCTTATGTAACCGAAATATTTTAACTACAAGTTAAAAGAACAACCTTTTGTGTTTGTTCCATTTTCATTCGTATATTTGTAACTCACAGTATTTTGACATTCTGAACCACTTTTTAACATACATGCAGATTAATATAACCTACCAACTGCGGAAAACAATTATTTTAAATTTCACAAGTGTTGATAATAAAAATTAGTCCTTTTTCTGTTATGAAATAATGGTGTACATGTCATTAAATGGTATCATTAATTTATATTATAAGCATAATTTTAAATGTACGCAGTTGACACAGTAGAATTCTTTCCGTCTCCTACCAATCCTTTCTTCAGTAAGTTTGAGAATTTGGTAGAGAAGGTATTCTAATTTATGATTCACAGATTAATGTCTCTATCGCACACTTGGAAATCTCCGATGTCTTATGATAATTCGTTTTGCGTTATAGGTCAGTTATTGTCTGATGCAACCGCGAGATAATGCATTGGAGCTGAGGTTCTGAATTAATAGATTTGTACACCTCAGGTGATTATTGATAAGATTCCGTTCGACGGACTTGTAGAGATGATGGGATATTCATCTTGCGAAATAGATATGGTTATATAATGGATGCTTTTAGAGAGAGAAATTCAAAATATTTAATGAGTTTCAATTAATGATCACTACTGATATGATTCTTCGATATAACTTCAGATTTAAGCAATGGTCAATACTGACCTTATAGTAAACCTAACGAGATTATATAACTTCTAATCTCATCAATAATTCTTGTAAATCTTAGTTAACAACATTAGTAAATGAAAATGTAGTTTGTCCTTTTACCAAGAATACTTTATCTTTGCTGCTCGTTATTACAGTTTCGATGAAAAGCAGTGGCTTCGCTTCATAGATAATGTTACACACAAAACTAATACTATTGTTCACAAACATAAAAGTAGAATTCTATAGTTTATATCACACAATTCTAGTTATTGTTTAAATATTCATTGAAATATTCGTTGCCTTGAATCATACAAATAAGCATAACCATAAGTATCACAAATTCTCTACTAGTAATTTCATAAGGTGGTGACCTAGCAGCATCGTTAGCACTCCGGTCAAAATGCTTGGCGGCATTTCGTCCGTCTTTAAGTTCTGAGTTCAATTCCACCAAGATTGACCTTGTCTTTCATCCCTTCGGGGTTGATAAAATAATTATCATTTGAGTACTGGGGTCGATGTAATTTAGTAGTCCTCTGACCCGAAATTTATGGCCTTGTGCTAAAATTTGAAACTAATAATAGCATAAAGTGAACAACAGTTGCATTAAATCCTTTGCAGTTTCCATGCTTCCACGTACAAGAGAATCACTTCCTCTCAATGTAATTTAAACAAGTATATTGTCTACCCACAAAGGCATGTTTATACTTAAAGCAGCATTTTTTCGAGTTCAACTCTCTCTAGAAGGTAGCAGTGAGATCAAAAATACTGTATTGGGTTGATTGAAAACTAACCATTCTGCCAACATGTGTACACATTCAAACAATGAAAAAGACGTCTTACTACTTCACCCTCTAAATACATTTGGAACTTAAAGGATGGCAATATCAACAATAAGAGGATTAGCTGGTCCGTTGTAGAGCATAAGGTGCAATTTCTGCATCTTGCGGACGTTTATCATTATATCACAGTGACTTTCAATTTAGCACAAAAGATCGGAATTGGTAACTTTTGCAGATATTTACAAATAAAAGGATAACATATTTTATTTCATACATACTGGATTTGTTATAAGCATGCCAGATAGCCACATATTTAAAAACAACATTGAGTTGTTCATGAATACTTACATTTAAATATGACTCATATAAATCGTTTATTAATGTTTTAAAAACATATTACTAAAGATTCACCTATCTTACGCAGTTTTGTATGAAAATGGATTTACTTACACAGGCTTTATGCTTGGAGAGAAATAGATTTATATAGTACACATTTTCCAAGATTTTCAATGTGGACAACGAAATCTCCATGTACTCTTGACTTTTGATACGTTTGCAAATATTTTTGTTTATATGCTGTCATGCTACTCATGCAAGAAAGGTGCAAAACACGGCAACTTATTTAGACTCATGTCTGTCATGTGACCTAAGACTCATAACGCCTGAGCTTAATAATGTTTCCACAGTATGTAAGTGACAGAGACTACAACACTCTCGACCATGAACGCCACACCAATCCTTCACAGCTATTGCTGCAAATAATTTACTGCTGAGTGGACAGGAAAAAGGTGAAATGAAGTGCTTTGCTCAATAACATAAAACACCACTCTCTCCGGGAATCAAAATCATAATGGTAAGATCGTGAGTGAAACTCTGTAACAGCTATGTCCTGTGCCACCTTCACAAACATAAAGTAGTTACCAAAAAATTACCAGAAGTATTATGATAAACACAATTTCAGTTTATTTATCTGCGATATTTTATCAGGTAAAAGGCACTCATTAGATAGTCGGTGCTATAAATATATAAGTTAATTAAACAATCAGAAAAAATGTTCATCAAATATACCATACACAGAAAATCTGGCATATTTACCACCATTTTTCTGGTGGACATCTATATATTTCCGAGATTATTTACTTCATCAGCCACTGTTGAACTAAAGATAGTTACTCGTTTAGCACACAATATGTTGCACATACAAACGCTTACGTACAAATTCTCATCAGTACATCTTATTGTAGAGAGTAACAACACAAACTAACAGGTAGAAACAGTGTAGCTGAAGAAAAATTGATTTGCCACACATATCCAACTTACGATCCAAAAAGTAAGTATCTAAGCCGTTTTAGACTACTAAAAATAATATCCTAAATCTCCCGCCAATCACATATAATCGCTTTAAAACACAAAGATGTTCTCATTAGGTAATATCTTTTCAGATATGCCCACCAAGTCGGGATAATTACAGCTGGGATGTCTTTGCTTTTAGGCTCTCTCGAAGATTATTGATTTCAGTCTCAACAACAAGATAACAATGACAGCATACTAATGGATAAAGAAGTTATAATATGGGCGTCATAACATACCATCATAAAAAATGGAAAAAGAAAATTCACTGATGAAGTTCTAGATGGAAAACAATTGATCAGTTGACAATAGGTCTCCTTACTGAGATCTAAACTTGGGGACTGAACAATAACATACAAACAGTCACGTTTAAACAGAAGCAAGCATAGACTTATTTAGGCCCAAGAAGCCTAATTATGTCCCAATATAATACACAGATTAACGTGGTATACAATGAATGAATACGCAAACAGAAAACGGGGGATATATTTAGGTGAAGCATATTTAGAAGCAATTATATATTTGGTTAAAGGTAGAAGAAAATATTTATAATAAAATAGCTTAGAAAATAATATAATTTTCTAATACTTGTGTATTTGGTTGTGAAGTCCTGTTGATTAGCGTATCACTGATGTCTTGCCTCGAAGCTAATCTCTGTGTTATTGGCGTCATTGCTGTTTCATCGGTCATTAGTGTACGGCCGGTTAGTGCAATAAATAAATGTATATATGTGTGTATGTATGTATGTATGTATGTATGTATGTATGTGTGTATGTATGTATGCATTATGTATGTATGTAAGTATGTATGTATGTATGTATATATATATATATGTATGCATGTATATGTACGTATTTATGTATGCATATTTGTGTGTGTGTGTACACACACACACACACACACATACACACACACACACACACACACACACACACACATATATATATATATATATATATATATATATATATATATATATGTATACCTACACACACATGTACATACGTATGCTTATATAGGAGAAACTATGATAAACATAATGTGTGTGCATATCTATCTATCTATCTATCTATCTATCTATCTATCTATCTATCTATCTATCTATCTATCTATCTATCTGTCTGTCTGTCTGTCTGTCTATCTATCTATCTATTTATCTATCTATATATGTATATATTTATATATTTATGAATGTATATATGTAACTATATATGCATATACACACACGCATACGATTACGTATATATATTCATGTATCAGTCTATCTATCCTTCTATCTATACACACAAAAACACACATACACACACAGAGTCACATAAACATGCTTGTTTATTCAGATGATGTCACGTAGAACATTGGATGTATTTCTTTCGAATTTCGAAAGCACCGATATTTAACGCTATTGTTGATAACAGCTACGAAGGTTTGACAGCAATGATGTCAGACTAGTTTAACAGCAATGATATCGGACTGGTGAGACAAAAAGTGGAGAGATAAAGTGGAAGAGTCACGGACAAATTCTAATGATTTCCGATGAAGACGTAAGTGGCGTAATCCGAATGAATAGGAACAGTAATCAGGAGGTACAAGAAATCCAGGAATTGGTTGCTCCAAAGTCAGTGAGAAGTCCGTGGTCCGTGTGAGCGTGCGGTATATAGTCAATCCAAAGATGAACAAGCAAGAAAAAACAACAAATCGAGGACGTGGAACAGGTAGTGTGTTATCGGACGCTCAGGAAAGGATTTCATGTTTCGAGGCGGAGCTCTTCATCAAAAATATAGGAAAAGGTCCAAAGGGAAGACGGAGAAAGAAAATCGCCAACGATAAACACGCGGTCAGGAAGAGAGAGAGAGAGAGAGAGAGAGAGAGAGAGAGAGAGAGAGAGAGAGAGAGAGAGAGAGAGAGAGAACAACTTTCGTTACTTAGGCCCACTTTTCACACATAGTCATATACACATACACACACACAAACACACACATACACACAAACACACATACCATATGCATATACATATATGCTCATGCATATCTATCCCATATACGTATGTGCTTACATGAATGTCGGCGTATAGACATTTATGTATATGTGCTTATATGTATGTATGTATGTATGTATGTATGTATGTATGTATGTATCTATCTATCTATCTATCTATCTATCTATCTATCTATCTATCTATCTCCACTATACATATACATAGACATATATACACATATGTGTGTTTACGAGTGTGCGTCTGTGCTTGTCTATATGTGACTTTCTGGTTGTATGTGTATGTTGCCATACATTTTATTAGAATGTTTGTCTCAGCTTGCCCAGATTTATGATTCAATTAGTGATATTATTATCAAAAGTAAAGATTCATTTATGTTGCCGGATAAGTTACACAAACATGATTATTTCTCAACAGAACAATTTATACGAGTGACACATTATAAAAAAAGGAAAATATCTACCGAAGGGCAACAGCATTAGTCACTCTGTTCGTGATCACCTGCAGCACATCAATCCTAATAACAATCTCCATAATAGAAATAGCAGAACAATTCCAGAAACTACAACAAAACAAAAAACAAAAAAAAAACAATGTTAAAGAAATAAAAAAGAACTGTTCAGAGAACTTCTGTGGTAAACAACTGTTTCCTGTATTAAAACGTTAATTAAGTTCTTTTATTTATCTAACTTAGAAGAAAGAGACTGAAATATTGATAATATATATATGTCTAATGTTTCGAAGATCTGTCGAGAACCGGTACTTAACTCGTAATAATTGAAAGAATATGAGACATACCTCTTTCATTTAATAACGATGCCTGTCAATTTCTGGCAGGATGGTATATACACGTATAAACTTAGATGCATATTCATACTAACATATTTATATGAATGTACATACACGCACATGTATATATATATATATATATATATATATATATATATATATATATATATATATATATATATATATACATATACATATATATTTATAAGTAGTTAAGTCTATGTCCGGTCATAAAGTGACCAATGGTTTCGCATCCACAAATGGCTTGGCCCCATGAACGCCTCGTCAGACTCTAAAGCCGAAGACAAATGGGAGGCAGGAATTCTATACTGTCATTTGTTCAGTAAATCCCCCCAAAATAAATAGTATGAAGTCAATGAAGACAGGTATTCTCCCTTTGACTCGCTCTTGTGGGCCAAAAGAGGGGAAACAGGGGATATTCTTATGAAAAAGATGCAGTTAGAATAGGAGACCAATTTGTAGGTTCAACTGTTCAAAAATGGATCCAAAAATTACGCTCGTAGTGAAGACAAAGTATCCTTCATCCTGTTTATCATCAAAACTTGATTCCAGCGGAATTCATGCAGTTGCAGCAGTGAGATGAGTTCCAGACCTCGAAAAAGTCAAAGGACATTGATGTTGCCCTTCCCTCCTAGAATAGGCAATAAAAATATTTATTTTGGTCAAAAGAAGTAGCGCTCTAAATTTGAATTTAGACACAGCTCTAAATTTAAATTTATAGACCTGAATTAAAAATGGAATGCAATAGAGAATGAGTCACGTATTTGATAAGTATGATGACAGCTATGGCCACGTTTCGGTCTTACTAGTCATACCAGTACTTGCCAGATATAAGATGAGTGAGACGACACAGATTCAGCGTTTAATTCAGCGAAAGAAAGAATAAAAGACGGGTAGCCTAAACTCAAAATGAAACCAAAACAAAAGAACGATCTTTTGAAAAGGCATGACGCGCAAAAATTTCTAAGAATTAAAATTTCAAATAAGTGATGTGGCGAGAGAAAGAGCAGCTTGAATTTTGGCAGACATAGTAAAAATATTCGACATGTTTCAGTTTTATTACATCATCTCTGCAACATAGTCATTCACATGTCAGCCAAATCATTCGAGAGAAAAGACTGTATAATTATCCATTAGATTGTATAGTTTTTGTTTGGTTTGCTGTAAGAGAAAATGGCTAAAGTAATACTCATGCTGCTTTGAATGTGATTAGAAAGGTGTATGAAAATGGCCTGAATTAAGTATCAAAGCCAAAGAGTGGACAAATCTCCTGTAGAGTTTACGGTATTACACATAATAATCTTATGGATATGAATTGATATTTCTAAAGTAGGAATAATGCCAATATGATACGAGAAAAAAAGAAGCGACAAACTTGATACCATTTTCTAACAGTATTAGAGGCACAAGTGAATTGTAACGGCTACAATAATCAACAGTCCACTCTATTCGCTGAATTGTTTTTCGTCTCTATTTAACTTACTGACACACCTCTGTGTTTTGGACAGGGACATTTAACATCTAAAAGCTTAACGATTTCCGTCTGCATGCATCATGATCAAGGAAAACAGGAATATTTTGTAAACAAACTTCTAAGCGTCGAGTGAGTCGCTATAATAAAGGAATTCTCGGACGCAGGTCGGTTGTGAAGACGGCTCAGAAAATCAGGTAAATACTCTTTACAAGACAGAAAAAAGTGTCCAGTTGATTTCCTTTTCTAAAGAGTATGTACCCGATTTTCTAAGCTGTTTTCACAGCCATCCTGTGCTCAAGAATTCCTTTATTTTTTGTAGAATATAATATATATATATATATATATATATATATATATATATATATATGTATATGTATGTGTATATATATATATATATATATATATATATATATATATATATATATATATATATATATATGTATGTATATATAATTTGATTAATGAGAGAGACGTGTTTTAATTATTTTAAGCCTGGCGGAATCTTCATTCTCTTGGTTTGAAACAACCGATATTTCGCTAGAGACAAAGTGTGCATGTGTATTTGTGTGTGTGTGTGTGTGTGTGTGTGTGTGTGTGTGTGTGTGTGTGTGTCTGTGTCTGTGTGTATGCGCGCATGTTTCGGAGAGATAGGGAGAGAGAAAATGAGAGAGGAGAGGAGAGACAGTGCGTGTATACATGTGGAAAATGGAGAAGACTCGACTCTAGAAGGATATAAGACATTGCTTACCTCGGTGGAATTTGAGCTCAGAGAGCAGAGAATTGGAGGAACGAATACCTTAGAACATTCAATCCGACGCTCTAACAATTATATCAATGGACCATCTAATGAAACACTCAAATCTTCATAAGCAACCAGTCCACTTATGATATCGAAGATGATTATGATTATGTCATTGTCTCCCCAAGTCAGACAGATGAAATTTCTTTTTAAAAATGTGATATTATAGTTATACTTTTATAAAGCTTTACCAAACATCAGCATGAGCGTCTAACGAACCACAAGTGCTAAGTCTATTTCAAAAGATTTCGAATTTATATATCACTTTTATCTTTTTATCAATATGAGATCAATAAAAATCTATAAATTATTACGTCTGTAGCTGATAAAATTTCCGCATAGATTTTTTACAATCAAAAACTAAACAAGGAGATGTATTGGTTATGTACATATACTATCATTTAGAAGGATGTAAATTTATCATTTCTTATTTCGCCATTATCAATGTTCATTCAACTCAAAAAGACACAGAAACATTCTCTTCTTGCTTAGATGCAAAATAAATAGATCTTGTCGAGGAGTAAACGTGATTGTTGAAGAGTCTAATAAGTCCATGATGCGTTGTTTCTGCTGCTGTTGCTGCTGCCACTCTTGTTTACCATTCGGTGAACCGTAACTGATGCGACCTGTGATGAAAAGTTTTTCAGCAGGGAGTATTTTAAGGTCTATTCTTAGAAGTTATGTTGTGCCATTCCCTTATTCAAAATTAAAAAGTTTCGAATCTATTTCATAGGCCAGCTTCATGTCTCATGGTTTTACCAACACTAAATTATGCATTGTGTCGTATGATATTTGCTAAGTTGCAGCCAAGACAAGACTGTAGCGAATTTTTAAATTCTCAGTTAAATTAAGTTCACTTTACTGAAACATTTGTATGAACATTACATTTGTAATCCCTGACAATCGCATAGAATATAATATCGTCTTACCCAAACCAAAACAAAATACAAATTACCTAAGGTGAAATATATTATAACTGACTGAATAGACGAGCAGAAAATACTTAAACTATAGTTAACATACGGCACCACACAATGCTACAGTAAAACAAATCAATATAGTGCATTACCATAATACGTAATAACGTGATAAAAAAAAACAACGTGAAATAAATAAATATATGCAAATAAAAGTATTTGGAAGATTCTGAAAAAGAGAACAAAAACATTAAAAATTTTATGGGACTAATTATTTCTAGAGATTAGCATTAAGGAGTAATCCGGGAAAAACAGTTGAGAAGTTTTTTTGATACAGCTAAAAAGTGACTTAGAAATCAAATTTGAGATTACCTCAGATATTGAATATGTAATTCCTCGTTGAAATCAAATAATCCTTTTGTGATATTTTCTCATAATTCGTTTGGCTTAGATTATAGAAAGAATCACACATTTTAAAGAATATTTTCATCTAACTGTGTGTTTTTCTTCTCCTTTCAGTTCCACACGAAACAGCAGTGAATTAATATTACTGCAATTTCTGTCAAACATAATTAAATCAAGTCTTTTATTAAGCTATTCCGTTGAATATCTCTCTTATTTTTGTTATCGCACGTGAAAAGGTGTATATCATCGATCGAGATAATATACATGAAGGGACGTGTCAAATCAGTATCAACGATAATTTATACATTATATATTCTTCCTGATGTCTTTATAGATTCTAAATACATGAATTATAATTGCAGTAGACGAAAGTTCCATAAACATGAAGACATGTTTTGAGCTGTAGTTACAATATTTGTTATTAACTTCTGTATTTGTCTCGGAAAATTTTTACTACTAAATTCATTTATCAATTTACATGTGCATTTTGTTCTTCCATAGAATCTGCAATATCAATAATGTGAATCGAAATTTTTAACACGTCTAAATAATTCTGCTGAGTTAGATCGAAATGTTAATTTTATTAGTGATGGAGATGAAACACGAAAGAAAAAAAAATCGACATTTTTTTAATACAAATTGATGTTTTTGAGAATAGAAAATAATATTTTCAGAGTTGTACTTGTTCAACTTCAATAATATCTACCTTTTAATAAAGCATTTTTATTACTAAACGTATTAGAAATGTATTTTTTGAATAGCTGAAAACATAAATATGTTATTAAATTATCCTTCTCGGCAATTTAAACTTCATTCATAAGTTTTTAAATAAGAAGTGAATGATAGTTTACCAATTGTAAATACCAATCGACCAAACTTTATGCACTTTCTAGGAAATATACTTATGTATACAGATGCTGAAAGAATATTTTTTTAAAAGGTATTTCCGGAAAGCCTTATGTAACAATTTGTTTCGCTACTATTTACAAAAACAACTTTAGTTCAATTTACTGAAGTGAAGTGTTAGAAAGACATATACCATCAAAAGGGGAGATAACACTTGTCTTTGAAAAGACGATGCGATCATGGGAAGAAGAACCAAAATGCGAAATGGAATAATCGAGAAGTATGAAATTATGGAGAAGGATATTTGAGGGAGATTCCTTCTCTATATTGCTTTTCGTCATTGATTTCCCTAACAAGTATACTAACAAAAACCCGACTTGCGTATGAATTTGTTGAAACCAGGATGTAAATAAACCATCCGCCATATATAGATGATTTCAACTATACATAAAAAAGAAATGAAAAGAAATCTTGGTGCTTGGCGGGAAACGTTCAGTTTTAATTGTGAAGAGAGACCTATATTTAAATCTAATGCTACGTTGGAATTACATAGTTTTGCTTTTATACCCTTAGACACACAGAAACTCATGTTTCACAACATCGCTATTCAAATATATTGGGCCATCCCATAAATAATGCGGTTTTTTCAATTGCATGACGGGATAAATTATCTCGACAATATTGATCTCGACAATATTCAGCCACATCACTGTTGTATTTTTGGGATGTTCTTTTGTTTATAAAATTACTTGTCATCTGATAATGACAGTCTTTCGTAATGGATTAATGTTCTCATTTTCGTATTAAAAAGTTACGTAAGAAATAACTGTAATGAGGTGAAAATTATCCATCGTATGTTATGATTCATTTGATATATATATGTATATATATATATATATATATATATATATGTATATATATATATATATATATATATATATATATATATATATATATATATATATATATATATATATATATATTCCTTTATTCTTTTACTTATTTCAGTCATTTGACTGC
Source organism: Octopus bimaculoides (assembly GCF_046866305.1). Classification (NCBI taxonomy): domain Eukaryota; kingdom Metazoa; phylum Mollusca; class Cephalopoda; order Octopoda; family Octopodidae; genus Octopus; species Octopus bimaculoides. The sequence goes on from NC_142933.1 coordinate 83,101,299, forward strand.
GGCCATGCTGGACCACTGCTTTAAAGAGGGTTTATTCGAAGAATTCGACTCCAGAACTTATTCTTAGTAAGCCTAGTATGTATTCTATTGTCTATTTTGCCGAACTGCTAAGTTACGGCGATATAAACACACCAGCATCGGTTGTCATTCGGCAGTGGACACCCCCCACACACCCACACACCCACACACCCACACACCCACACACCCACACACCCACACTCACACTCTCACGCATACGCATACGCACACATACAAGTATATAAATATATTTATCAGAATTTAATAGTTTGCATATACAGAAAGTCCGTTTTTATGAACGCTCTTCTTGTGGTACCACTCAACGCGGCTTCATCCAGAACAGAAAAATGACAGAAATACACGTATATGCATAGATAAAATAAGCAAAACAAAAACAAAACAAAGTCATACACGCACAACATTCACCCCAGTAAAGTAACATGATTTAAACAGAGTGGGAAACCACGTAAAATACATATTACACAAATTGTATCGTGACTCAGTGTGTATACATTACGGTATACCGAAAGCATTAATATAATAGAATCATTTCTGAAAACATGCCAGAAATGTATGTTCAAGCGAAAAGAGAAACAAAAATAAAACAAAAGATCTACCTCACCACAATGAAAATAGTCCGGTGCTATATAACTTAATAAAATATAGTTGTAACTGAGTAAGATATATATATATATTAAAATAGAATATACTCTTTTCGTATAGGTTTCAGAATTCTGCATTGTAGTATGAAATCTATATATTTTATTTTAGTATATATGTATGACGATGTTTTGGTGTTAGTTAAGTCGGCAGTATATTAAGTTATCTGAAGCATGTAAGTTGTGCAATAAGTTTTCTTTGTTGTTAGAATATTCAGTCATGTTGAAGTTTGGAAAGTTTACACACACACACACACACACACACACACACACACACACACACACATATATATATATATATATATATATATATATATATATATATATATATATATATATATATATATATATATATATATATAATGTTAATTCTCTAACTGAAGTATTAACAGTAACTGCACGATAAAGTGAAGTGTATTGCCACTTAAGTGTGGCTGACCCCTAGGGGTGGATGTTACTGTTGCTTTAGCCCCAGGAGGACATCTCCTCCAGCTGGCTTATCGACACACTACTGTGTCCTGTTTGTTTTGCCAAGGGAAGTTACCCCTCTCATCTTGATCGTAGCACGAACGGACCCGGGTTTCAGGGTTATTTCCCTTCGTCAGCGTCCGATAGCTACCGATCTTTGATGAGAGGTATAAATTCTTGGCAACTCCTAGGGGTCAGCCACACTTAAGTGGCAATACACCTCACTTTATTGTGCAGTTACTGTTAATACTTCATTTACAGAATTAACATTGCTTGTTTTCACTTTTTCGATATCAGTGAAGAATTTCACTGGAAAAATATACATAAGGTTGCCAAGAATTTATACCTCTCATCATATACATATTGTTTGATAATCGAAAAAAGTTGAGGAGGAACTGACCTGGCTTTTTTCTCTTGTGTATATTGAGGGAATGTTTTGCTGTCTTAAGAGACAGTATGACTGGCTAGCTGGACTGGCCAGTCTGTGACAGACCAACCAAAAATAAATTAAAAAAATCTGTTTTAACTCTTCCTTCCTCCCACCCCAGCTAGCCAGTCATACTGTCTCTTAAGACAGCAAAACATTCCCTCAATATACACAAGAGAAAAAAGCCAGGTCAGTTCCTCCTCAACTTTTTTCGATTATCAAACAATATGTATATGTATTTTTCCATATATGTATTTTCATACACTGTTTTTAACATTTTCATCTTATTATCAGAGAATGTGTGATAAACAGTATGTAACACTACAAAGTTCATACAAAGCTTTATACTTTAAATATATTTTATCATCAAAGAATGTATATATGCATTTTAATACTCAAACTGTTTTTTAACATTTTTTATTATTCTCAAAGACTTTTGATAATCTTTTTCTAAAAAAGTGAAACCGGTTAAGTAAATAAATATTTTTAAAATAAGTGCATTTTCAAACCTTCTTTCATATATATTTCCACTCGTACGGTATTCCACAACTTTACTTTATTATATATATATATATATATATATATATATATATATATATATATATATATATATATATATATGTATGTATATTATGCGTGTGTTTATCTATCTATCTATCTATCTATCTATCTATCTATCTATCTATCTATCTATCTTATCTATCTATCTATGATTCAGCTGATGCAATAAATTACAGGACTCAGTAAAAATGCAGACTATTCGTTATTGCATCATACCAGAAAGGCTCCAATTTCCTGTACTCAGAATTGTTTGTTTCCGATCGTAAACGGAACCTGGTTGCCTTTCGAAATATTGAAGCTGAACATTGTTTGAAAAATGAAATGAAAGTCTTAAGAAAAATCTTATCCTTATGTTCTTCTCGTTGAAGACCTTTGTGAACGACACATGCGAAAACGACTTCATAAGTTTACGCTTTTGATTTTCTTTTCTGATTTTCGTGTTAATATTTTTATAAGCAAGGCATTGAGGTGGCAGAAACGATAGCACGCCGGGCGAAATGCTTAGTGGTATTTCGTCTGTCTTTACATTCTGAGTTCAAATTCTGCAGAGGTTGACTTTACCTTTCATCCTTTCGGGATCGAGAAATTAAGTACCAGTTGCGTACTGGGGTCGATATAATCGACTTGCACCCTCCCCAAAATTTCGAGAAGAATATTATTATAAGCGTCATAAACACTATTACAAACGAAGTCATAAAACTGTGTTGGTATTGAAGCAATGTTACAAAATAGTGCTTTCAAATAATACTTAAAATATATGTTTTTAAAGTTAATGGGCGTGTACGTGGCTGTTCATACCTCTAGGGCGGCATAAGTACAACAAAATATTGAATAGGAAATGGTTTAATGTTAGTTATTCAGCTTGCAAGTATTTCAGTGTTATATTAGAGATTATAATGCTGTAAAAAGGAGACATAAAGATCATCAAATGTAGCTCGAACACACCACACACACGCGCGCCCATATGTGCATATGCACACGAACACACACACTCACGCATATATATATATATATATATATACAAGTAAGCGGGCAAATGAAAAGGGCACTCAGCTCACGTATACCAGTAGCTTGAAGGCATCGGGCTCCCGTTAGGGGTGTGCGAAACCTGAAGTAGCACGGAACCGAATGAAGCTTTTAAATAATATATATATAGTGTGTGTGTGTTTATGTATATACGTATATAGTAAAATGCACAAAAAAATAGTACAGTGAACTTGTCGTGAGGAGTGAAAAACATTCAATATTTCCAACAGAGTCCTTCTGCTGATAAAAAGTTGTCAAAGGAGAGATTAAGAAAAAAAAAAAAAAAAAAAAAGAAAAGAAAAGAAAGGAAAGACAGTTCTTCATTCTGTCAGTTGCGGCCACTTTTTCTAACTTAAAGGATGTCGGACTCTCCTGTTTTTGTTTAATTTCTATCCTGTCAACCTTATCTGCCAGAAGTACTCTATTGGAAACATTATATTTTTCAATCCCCCGCGGCAAGTTTACTATACTATTTTTGCCAAACCATTCTGATTGGAATTTGTTCAACTGTGTGTATGTATGTGTGTGTGCGTGTGTGTGTGTGTGTGTGTGTGTGTGTGTGTGTGTATACATAGATAGTGGCTGTTTGCTTCGAAGTTTTGTCGATACTTGTTTCTCAGAACACACACGCACAAATATATACGCTTATAAATTTTGTTATATTGAATAAAAACAGAAGCGATAAAATGGTCTTGAATTAGAGGCGGTCATGCAGAATCTACTCTAGGTTACTTTATTATAACATAGAATCTATGTAAACAGGATTATGCTAACGTACACAAATATTCGAACCTTTCCACCCTTCAGCCGCATTGCTTTGAATCCGTTGCTAAGCAAAGTCAGTTAAACATGGCTGATAGCGCAAAAGATTTAGGAATATGTTTGTAATCTTGCTTCACACACACACACATGAGTGTATTTATATATATGTGTGTCTTTATATATATGCGTTAGTAAGTATGTATGTATATATATGTATATATACATATATATACATATTACCGTTTTCTTGTTTACAGTTATTAGACAACGGTCATGCTACAGCACCCTCGGGGTTGTATGTATATATATATATATATATGTATATATATATATATATATATATATATACATATATATATATATATATATATATATATATATATATATATATATATATATATATATATATATATATATATATATATATATATATATATATATATGTGTGTGTGTGTGTGTGAATATGTATGTACAAATTAGGCAAATTACCTGAGCAATAAATATGTTCTACTCTTTTTGTATAGATCTAAATACCTTTGGGATCTAAGCTTGGACACTTGTCGTGCACATGACGGGTAGTGAGCCAGAAGCACTTGTTCAAGTCTGTCAAACGCACCCTACTTTTTTTTCCCTTAACGTTGTGTCAGCTTTCCAGAAATTCTTGACACTTGAAATTATCTCATCTAGTCATGTGGAGTTGGTTCTAATTGTCACTTGGTAGTCTTGAATCGAAGATAATTTTGATAAATCGTGAATTTATGTTGTTCCATATTTGACATCTCTGTATTTCATAATGTTGTTCAAATAAAACCTCAATAGGCAATCTGAGTTACACGCACGCGCGCGCACACATACACTCATACACGCACGAACCTATACACACACTCACACAAACACATAATAATACGTTAAGTACAACTACTTTATCACAGCAAACATTTCTCCTGGCTATATCCATTGAGTATTTTCATTTTATTCCTCTTAAAAATTCTGTGTCTCTCGATCTCTCTGTCTGGCAGTCTCTGTCTGTTTGTCTCTGTCAAACTATCTCTCTACCCCCTCTCTCTTTCTGTATCTCTACATGTATACACATATTTATGCATGTTCATTTACAAACTGATATGCATGAACATTCAAATTTACTCTTATGTATACTTGAATATACATAAATACACCCTCATACATACATGTGCATGTATGCATACACTAGCTCACATACCCGGTAATTCTCGGAAAAGCGGGGCTTATCCCTAGGTTCCGTTGTCGTAATTGTTTCAGTAATCCAGTAACAACAATACAAAGAATGTAGCCCTTAAAACGGTTTTGGTGCATTTACAGAGAATACCGAACTGTCTTAGACAGGATCTTGTTTTCAGGAATTCCCAATAAGTTATGAATACCCACATTGTGAAGTCAGTTATGTAATAACATGATATTAGTTACCCGATAGTAAGAATTCAAATGAAGTAGCCCCGAAAAGGGCTTTAATGCGTTCCCAGAGTATATAGAACATAGGAGGAAATACTAATAAGGTATGTATACTAAAATTGTGAAGCATGTTACGTAATAACAGATATGAGTTAACAACAATTCAAAGTAAATAACTCTGAAAATGGCTTTTGTGCATTCCCAGATATATTACCCTCAGGGGTGCTAGTGTTGGTATATTCGTGAATAAGTCACTAACCGAAATAAGTGGATCTATTGTTTAGGAAAATACTATTTATTGTTTAAGGATTGTACTGGATAAATTGCGAAAATAACTCTAACAGTTCAAATACTAAGAAATAAGCATACTCAATTTCATTTTTACCAAAGAATTTAGGAAAATGAATGGGTTATTTTCCTTGGCTATATATATAAGGATCCCTTCCAGGAACAAATGGTTTATTTACCTTGGTTTTTAAAATAAAATATATTAGATATATATAAGGATCCCTTCTAGCGGCCCTATTATCGATTTTTCAACAATCTGTGTATGCCATGAGGTTTCCAGATACGAGTTGTACTCACGTGTCAAGTTTCATTAAAGCCGATAAAACGATGTAGGAGCAGTTAGCTAACAACTCTACAAACACACCCACAGACAGAATTTCCCACATATGTAGTAGATTCACATATGCATATATATGTATGTATGCATATAGGCACTAATGTATGCAAATGTACATATATAGAAGGAATGTTGAAGAAAATTTTCAATCTCCTCCTTAGGTCTCCAGAAAGTCATCATGAAGTAGTGACAAGTAAATGTCTTGAAATACATTTAATGAATGTATACAATATTCGTCGAGTATAATGAAGTCTTTTATCTTCTCCACGCTAATTTGACACTCCAAATGGTTAATTAACTTGTATTCATTAAATGTAAATATATTTTTTGCCATCTTTGTAATGCATATATAATACTGTATATTCAACGTTTAATGAAGAGGTCTTTATTGACGTTTTTTCAAAAAAAAACCCAACAACTTTCATGCACCCCAGAAGTAAAACTCACACGCATACATGGAGACTTGAGCAAAGGTATAGATACACATAAACACACACACACACACACACACACATACATATATATACCTGCTTTTTGTTTATATACCTGCCTTCGCCATTTGTTTTTCTGTAAATTTCAACTATGTATATATATATATATATATATATATATATATATATATATATATATATATATATATATATATATACATATATATGCGCATACCTACATACACACATACACACATGTGTATATATGTGTGTGTATATATACGCTCGCTCACACACACACACACACACACACACACACACACACACACACACACACACACGCATATATATAAATATAAATATATATACACAGTTACAAAAATAATATATATGCTCACAAGGAACCATATATTGAGAATATTTCTGACAGGCAGTAAAAAAAATCAGAAAACAACCTCCGGTTAATTTTATGAAATGAGATTATATTTTATATTTTCTCAACTAAAAAATCATAATAATAATGATAGCATAGAAATATATAGCATTAAAATATAAAAATAAAATAAAGTTATATGGAATATATAAGTATTAATTTAAATGATATATAAAAGAAATGATTAAAGTCATATAATTAATCTGAAAGAAGAAAAGAATCGTAGATGGAGAAAAAATAATTCCAACTGAAATAGATGTTTCAATGAAAAATTTAAAAAAAGACAAGAAGAAGAATAAAATTTAAATCTTCATGTAACAGACTATATTCTGTTTCGAAATATGTTGAAACTCTGAATATAGAATTTTAGATAAAAACAAAATCAGGAAATATTCATTCTCGTATGATCAGATTGTATGTAGTACTTCAAATTTAACCTTCATCGAGAGCGGTTGGTGCTTCCTGTAAACATCAAAACTCTACTCGCCTCATATTCCGCGCCCTTATCTTTTTTTTTTCCTGATATTATGAAACGTGCAAAAGACGGCAAAGCATAAAAAAACAGTAGAACTTCAGATAAAATGCTTTGGGGAATTTCTTTCGACTCATTATCTTCTAGGTTCCAGTCCCGCCGGAGTAACACATATCTTTCATCTTCTAATCTCTTCACCGATCAATATCCTCTTATTGCTGGTCGGTCTTGGGTCTAAATCACAAGCTATTATCATTAGCAGTGTGAAAGAATGTGCGTAAATGTTTAGACTGGTCATAACGCTGCGGTTTAATTTCTTGTAAAAGAGAGTATATTATGCCTTTCAGCAAATCATTTTATTTTACGGTCCTTCTGTCAACCATGCTGTAAATTTCGGTTTGTATTTGTTAATAAAATATATTTCTTTATTGCTTCCTGGTCGTTCCCCAGTTGAATCTATACTCTGACAAAATGTGAAATATGAATACTTTGGTCAGAACTGTCCTCCACAAGAGATGCTACTGAGTGGGCATTTTACTAGTTTATGGTTCCCTGGTATTTAGACAATGTACCGTCATTTTTTTTTCTGAGCGTCATACCTGTTTGTCCAATGTAGTGTTTACAGCAACCTTTCCATGCTACAGTTTGGTCAGTTTCATTTACTGACTTTATAGTACGTAGTTTGTGTATGTAGAATTTGCATTGATCAATAACGTTCTTACTGATTTCGCTTGGATCCTTTTATAATTGGATGTTTTCCATGACATTTTACGTTTAATGGACCTGCAAGAATATTGGAAGGTTTTTACGGGTATTGGTAAAAATTTCGATGTTACTTGGGTTGAAAGCTAAAATGGATGCGATAACATTTTAGTCCTTTTTGTACTTTGTTATACGAAGCTTACGGATGTTAATTGGCTTTGCATTTTGAATTCAAACCTAAAACGGATTTCTTGGATATTTTCCTTTGATAAAGAGCTTTCCATTTCTTCTACTCCTTGGTTTGACACATTTGTGCAAATTTGTTTTTCAAAGTGAAATGGAATATTTGTTTGAGTATGTTTCAGATGATAAGCGGTAAAAAGGTGCTGTCACGAGTCGGTGGGTTTAAAACGTATGCCAATTTCTAATACTGAATTTCATTTTGCTATAATATCTAATAAGGGTAGATTATCATTACTGAACTCCACAGTGAATTGAATATGAATGTTTATGTCGTTGATCTTCTAGAACTGATTCAATCTGCCAATATTCCCCGCTCATAAAATGAAACAGAATGAAACAATCGTGTAGATATCTCTTATATTTTTCTTTCAAATTGCAGCTGAATTCATCTCTAAATGTTTGTGAGGATTTTTCTTAAATTTTCGCTGCTTCATAGTATCCCATGAGTAAATTGGAATATGTTGGGACAGCTCTAGACCCATGAATATTCCTGATATTTATCTGCAGGCTGTGTTACTGACCAAAACGTAGTTAGTTTCCCAAATTAATTGAAGGCGATCTACAATAAAATTTCCTTCTACCTCTTCTTGAATTTAATAACAAAACCATTCTAGCAAGTATGTTTATGACTTCAATTTCATAACTATGAGTAATGTTGCTATATATCTTCGCACCATTAAATGCGAATATTTCTCTCTCTCTCTCTCTCTCTCTCTCTCTATATATATATATATATATATATATATATATATATATATATATATATATATATATGGGAGAATTTACGAAAAAAAACAACAACAGACGAGGACATGTGGTATAAACAGCAAAAGGATGTATTAGTTTAACGCTCGAGAATACAGAAAGTTTTTAATGTTTCGAGCTACGCTCTTCAACAGAAAGGATACGGAGAAAACAAAGAGACACATACATTTATACATACATACATACGTATATATGTATATATATATATCTATATATCTATATATCTATATATATATATATATATATATATATATATATATATATATATATATATATATATGTATGGATATATATAAATGTATACACACACGCACACACAAATTCACACACATATATATTTGTAAATCTTTGCGGTAGACATATAAACAACAAATTTTACTATTATTCCATATATATATAATATTTAAACAGTCTCATGTATTGCCCTGCTTATTCTGTAATATTTCTTTAAACTGGCCAAGGGGCAATCATCATAACTATAACTCTATTACGGTTTTACATATCTATATCACCCACTCTATTACGCTCTCTCACGCATATACATATACTGTCCATATTATTGTCATAGCACCCATAATTATACTTTCATATACAATACACTCAGCTCTTTTAACACATCTCTGGTTTATTTAGCTAGCGGAACCGACGTTGAATTTTGACATCATTACAATCGATCGCCGACTTCTTCGCTTTCCTGTTCATTGACTCTGAGAATAGTCGCCGCCATTCGATTCACTCGGTACAGTTAAGGAACTCACACATATACACATATCTCTCACTTTCATTTCTCCTCTTCTCGCTGTTGGTCTCTTTATCTCCCTTATATACATATATATATATATATATATATATATATATATATACATACACACACACACATATATATACATATATATATATATATACACACACACACACACACACACACACACACATATATATATATATATATATATATATATATATATATATATAGTGAGAGACAGAGACAGAGAGAGAGAGAGATTGATCGCTAGGTTGATAGGTAGATACACCTACATGTATATATGCATATATACACATTCATACTGTCACACGCATACACATACATACATACATTCATTCATTCATACAAACGCCCATTTAACAGTTACTCACTGTTGATTCTCTTTCATATCCTAATGTATTTACGACATAGTGATGTTTCTCTAAATATATAATCGATATTCTATATTGGTTTCCAAACATAAATGAAGAATACGGTCAATACTTTTATTTTAAACATTTACAGTCGGCATCAACTTATCTTAAATAGCAAAAGAGAAAAATTACATGTTGCTCATGAATTTTATTGTCACCTTTATGTTGCAATGTCTTTAATTAACCTTACGTATATACGATGATTACAGATATACGATGATTACAGATATACGATGATTACAGATATACGATGATTGTATGTGGAAGTTGTTTATGACCACCTAATGCATACATCGTTTAGTAACTCACCTTAGATATTTCGACCACACAATACCTTCAGATCCTCGCAATACATTTTTGATACTCTAGCTATCCCGGTCGGAGATCCTTCAGTTTTATGTTTTTCTTGGCAGGAGGGTATCCATGACACATCTGACGGTAATAAGGAAGTGAAGACAAGCTTCCAACATATGTCTGTTCATATTTCCCATATGTCACGTTTTCTAAATCTCAGAATCCGCGCTCCGTCACCAACTACGAGACAACTTCTTATAAAAGTAAAATCTGTAAAACTTACAAGTAAAACAATAAAAGATATTTTCCTGTTCGTATGATATAGGATCTCTGTTATCATTCATATTAAAGCTGGGTCTTCTGGTCCTGTGCCAGAAGGTTCACTTGTAATCTTGTTGCATCAGCCTATAAGAACTTGCAAAGCAAAAGTTAGACTTTAAATATCGCACCTGTTGAAAACAAAACAAGCCGACTACTTGCAATTCGTTTTATCGCCAATTTCACTTAGCCCAAACACAGCACAATGCATCCCTACATTTTCATCCCTTTTTTTCATCTTTCTCCCTATAATGCACATAAAGTCAAAGCGCAGGAGCTCCGACGTATACGTAGAACATTCTATGGCCAATTATGACTACTTATCTCAGTCTATAGGCAAGCGTAGAAGTCTTCAAATATCGGTGGCATGGAGAGGGGAGTGTTTGAGAAAGACTAGAAGTTGCTGTCAGAAGACAAAAGCAGAGGAGATATAAAAAAACCCCCCATCTCGCTCAACCTTCTAACATTTCCGCCAATCTAACCCTCTGGATTGGTAGATTTTTATCGACTCCGAAAGGATGAATGACAAAGTTGACTTCGGTATGCTTTGAACTCACAGCGTAAAGAATCGGAATAAATAGCGCGAGGCATTCTATGCAACTCTCTAACAACTCTGCCAATTTGCTGTATTTCAAGGAATATACATATCGTTCAGTCTTGAAAACCGATTCGTCATTCACTGTCTCTGTCTTTCTCTTACACTCATCATCATATCCCTCCCGCATACTCCAAGGAAATACATTTAAAAGATCTGAGACATCATGATTTAATAGATGCATACATTGTTATCACGTTTGGAACGAAACACATGGAATAGTTAAGTACCAGTTTACGTGCGGAAGGAACGTTTCGTACACTAGCGTGAATGACGTCGGTTGGGTGACGAGAAGGACGATGATGTTGTTGAGAGCGTTACTAAACAGTCTATCGTATGTCAGACTGGATTTGGACTAGAATGTCTATCATGCTTGCTGGTGATGAGATTTAATTCATCGCTGTTCCGTGTTAATAGATGGACATTAACATTGATAGTATACATAATCCGGCAGAATTATTAAAAAACAAGGATAAGTGAAGATTACACAACACTACTTAATTCCTCCAATGGGAATAGAATAGACATTTCAAAACTTTGACTAGAATAATTTAGTACCTCACTACTTTAGACAAACATTAAATAAATACTTCAGTTGCTTTTTACTCATGCAACTATTGCTCATGTTCGCCTTGGTCAATTAGAGTCTTGGTTCTAAAACCGGACTGCAGATAAATAGACATTGCAGCGAAATAATACATAGCCTACATAAAACCTATTCACCAGAGAGTTCTCTTTTGATTATAAAAACTCTGTGGTATTGCATTTATCTGAATGGTTTCCACGTTACGTGTTCTTTCAGCTCTCAAATTAGCTTTTTTTTCCGTTTACCATTATTTTTTTCTTGCTTGATATCCATAATTATCTTTCAAAATACATCAACACCACGATATTCTATTCAATTTTATATATAAAACTGTAACTTAATGCGAGTGTAAGAAAGAAAATACTTCAAATACATCAGTGATATACATACTCATATTGTAAATGTTCCATTAAACATTAATAGAAAACATGTAAGACCCATTTCGAGCTCAGAATATATAATAAATCTATTATGATATCAGGATACGTCTTCAGATCGATGAAATACTTTTTTGTATAACAAGATTCCTAAATTATAGGAAGCCTATAAATCATCTAAATCATGAAATAATTCCTTTGTTCAAAGCTTTTATATCTTAATCAAGCACATACACACACACAGAGACACGTATGAGCGCTAACAAACAGACACACATACTCATGTATATCTTTATACCAATGTATGTGTAAGTGTAAATATGTACACACACACACATACACACACTCACACACACATATGTATAGATATGCGCATAATACATATATTAATATACATAATTATTATACATATTTAAATATAAATATATGCATAATAAATATATATACACATATTTAAGAATATATATACACACACACACACACACACACACACACACACACACACACACACATATATATATATATATATATATGTCCCCACTTAAAAGTGGTTATTGTGTTTGGACACAAAACACTACTGTGTTTACCATAAGAAAACCTCTCATATGGAGCTGTGCTGCATACAAGGACTCATGATTATATCTCTGGTGGGAGATAATCGTTCGCTACCATCGCCGGAAGTACAAGATCACGTGATTTCGGCTTTACTTGATCTTGTGAATGACAGACGTCCGCGGCTAGACATAACAGCTGATTTCCCCCGTCTGTAGTATATAGAATCTAAATATCTGTTCAGGTACTGGTGTCGCAAATAGCCAGTAGGCTTATTAAAAAATAATTCATTGTGACAGAAGCAGTATTACTACTAAAAAGTAATATTTGTCCTTACTTAAATGAGGATGTTGAGTTAGAACACTGTATACTGTGTTATTTACCATGCGTTATTTATTATGAGAGAACCTCCTCTCACATCAACGACTGGTACGGGACAAATATTGCCTTTTGGGACTTCATATCACCACTTATGCACGTGAATGTACCTTGTTACTAGGCTTGATAGGAGATTCACACTGCTGCACTCACCTGTACAACATGGCCGGACGTTGTTTCATCCGGCATTGTGGACAGGAAAATGTCCAGTTTCTATTTGAAGATATCCACATTGAGTAGGTTTCTTAATTCTTTTTTGCAGGGCATTGAAGAGCTGTGGACCTTGCACTACCAAGTTCTGACTGTAGATGGGCTAAACAATACTTTTGATACAACGTATTGACGTCTTGCTTTAGACATTTATATAATGTTTGATGCTGAAATTAGCCCATCCATATTTATCCATATGTAGATTGTTACATATTACGAGCGTCTTCGCTTCAGGGAATAAAGCTGTACAACCTCTCCCTGTAGTTCATTTGCTGTTCTGCTAATCTTTTTACTGTAGTAACGTTGGATCCATTCGAAGCTCCGCTGTTAATTTGGAACTATGTGGTGGCCGCAACCGAGATTAGTATTATAGGCGGCTGGAAACAAAGAGCTTCCATAGGCTCAACATGTCATCTTGGTTTCTTGTCCTGAAGGGCCTTAGTATCCATCCTGCTAATTGTTCGAGCAGTTGCCATCTTGGCAATGTGCACATGAAATGGTGAATCATTACACATCCTCAAGTTTCTTATTGTCCGTCACTCTGAAACTGCAGTACTTTTGGGTCTTGTTTATGCAGGCTGTGTTGCATTCGTGAAATGATAGCGCAGTGCTTGACATTTTCCAGCATTAAACGGCATGTTGTTTTCTTTAACTCATTCATAAATATTGCATTTAGGTCCTGTTGTAAGCTTGCGACATCTTTAGGATTCTTCATTGTCTGTGATAATTTTGTGTCATCGGCGTAGCTAGTGATAGTGTTTAAGTGACCATAAGCATGTATAAGAGAACTTCTATAAACAGCAATGACTCCCAATAAAAATTTATATTACTTTTCAAATGTTCTGTCGTGTATTCTTCATGAATGCACGGCATAGAGTTAACTAATCCACGTTCATACCATAGACACTCTAATGCAAATTAAACTCATCAGTTTAGATGAGGCTACATAAGTAGAAACATTTGATTTGTCTTGAATTAAAATAATTGATAAAGCAGTGTCCAACTAAAACAATTTTTGAATCAGGATACCATAGCATATGGACTGTTATGCAAATTAGACTCACCTATGTTATTTAGTCTATATAAAATTAAAATGGTTTCTAAATATTACCTGTGTCAATCTATGGAGATCGACCAGCAACGCTCATTCACCGAAACAACGCATTAACACTACAGATGAGAAGGAAATGAGTGAACAGGTAATAAGGTGAACTGGTTGTGGATAAAAGAGCTTCGGTCAAGATTGCTAAATATTGTTGTTAGTTTGTCCCAACTGACTTTTTCGATCGACCATTGACAACAAATAAGGAACTCGGAGCAACGTCGAAATGAAGCATCTCCTTTCTCTGCTACTATCTCTGATTCTGTCTCTCTGTCTATCTCTGTCTCTTTATATATATATATATATATATATATATATATATATATATATATATATATATATATATATATTTGTGTGTGTGTGTGTGTGTGTGTGTGTGTGTGTGTATCTGACTTATCTATAATATATAACTTAATTTATATGTATATATATATATACATTTAGAAATATATATATCAGAACACATATACACACTAAATACATATTCTATTCTTCACATATTGTAGCAAACTTGCATTATAAAGCTCGAGACTATATTAATATACACTTCAAAAAACATTAAAACATGTGACCTTAAGCCGTCGAAAACCTCAAATCTCTAAACAACAGAATGTGTCACGACTAATTTATGTCTATTGCACCAGATCTGTTGTGCTTTTACCAACACAAATGCAATATCCCTACAGATTTTAAATTCATGTTGATAAATGACTCTAAATAATTCCAGACACACTGTCTTCCAAACTAGAATAAGCTATTGTAAAAGCAAAATGGCGTCTTATTTCATCATGTAATAGAAATCAACATCATTTATAATTATGCAGTGTTCATGTTTATACAAGGTACGATTGGCTGTCCATATGTATGAGAACGGATACACACAATTACACCTTTATACACATACACACGTTTATAAACATATCATTCATTTCGTCTGGGTTTTTCCAATTTGGTTTCAGCGAGTATATGCAGGCCTGATTATTTTTAATACGATTTACCATCGTTAGTGAAGGAAGACATAATCTAACTAGATAACGTGATTGAGAGTATTGTCAATATTATTGTCGATATATAATCGAATATAATCGAATATACCTATCCTTTAAATTTGAACTATTGTGCTTCTGTAAGAAATCAATATTACAGATTATCATTACTTTCTGCAACCTTTTGTATATGGCACGATCAAAATCATTTTTAAGCCAACAAAGTTGTAGAACTTCCAACAGGAACAAGTTGATGCTAGATTTATCTTCACCTCAACAGTTTAATATTGAATACTTTCTGATTCAATTTCACCCTTCCCTGATTTAAATCCTGTCAGTTTCTATAAAACTATTTTCTACACTTATTTTAACTAACGACAACATTTTACTTAAATAACTGATTTAAATGAAAACTTCCTTAGTTTCCAAGTGATGTGTTTATTTTTGTAGCTCGTGTATAATTATGCAGCGGAGGTTCTCATTCTCCTTCTGGTTCGTTCCATGAATATTTTAACTGTCAAAGCTGGAATAATGTTTGAACCCTCCAGTAAATTCGATGTTGTTCCTCTTATATTCTTGTGGATGTCTGACACATTATCGAATTTTCTGTTGGCTTTTAAATATTTATCAAGTCAATGTGCAAGTATTTGGAGGAGATGCAGAGTAAAAGTGCTTTCAAAAGTGTAGCATTTGCCTGCCATTGGTCTCCCTCTTCTTTGTAGTACATTTTTGGGGCTTAGGAAGCCATATTTTGTCTAGTTGTAATTACATATATTTGCTGTTGTAAACGACTTCTGTATATGCGGTAACCATTTCTGCTACAATTTCTCTTTTGTCAGTTTTCATACATCAAATTTTCAATTTTCTCATCTCTATCTTACAGCAATCCACATCCCCACATAAGCAAGGTATATGCATGAATGCATATATGTATATATATATATATATATATATATATATATATATATATATATATATATATATATATATATATATATATATATATGTATGTATATATATATATATATATATATATATATATATATATATATATATATATATATATATATATATATATATATATATATATATATATATATATATATATATATATACATATATGCATTCATGCATATACCTTGCTTATGTGGGGATGTGGATTGCTGTAAGATGGAGATGAGAAAATTGAAAATTTGACGTATGAAAACTGACAAAAGATATATATATATATATATATATATATATATATATATATATATATATATATATATATATATATATATATATATATAATTTTAGGGGATTAATCGATATGCAAGTATTGTATTTCAGATAATACAAAGATAATCTAATGAGTATATCTGACAGTCAACTCATGGTATCATTTTGCACATCAGGAAATAACACTTAAAGGATATAACCCAAAATTACCAGCCGGTGTATATAATGTACTTCTTTAATTATATCATACTTTAGTTAATACTTATATTTATTAGATTAAATATGTAAGAACTACACGTGTTTCAGTATTGGAAAATTGCAATATAGATACACATACACAACTGTATACCTATATATACAACATCTCTTCAGGTTCTATTTCAAAATATTTGTTTTCCCAAATTATATATATATATATATATATATATATATATATATATATATATATATATATATATGTCTGAACGTATTTTGATTCTCTTTTGTTTTCAATTATATAAAGTCTTGAAGAAAAAAATAATATAACATTTAAACCTTCAGAAAAAATGAATACATTTACTCTTCCGTTTCAGATTGTGTGCATAACGTGAGTGTTACCTATTTAATAAATTTCTCTTTATCTGAAAACACTAACTTTTCCAAAGGCTCACTTAAGTATTTACTCACAAAACTACGCAAACAAAATATTATAAATATAAATATGAATTTCTTATCTGGATATAGAAACTGAAGGATTAGGGTAGCTGACTACTATACATGTACACGCATTTTCTTCTCCGTAAATAAATAGCCAACGAGCCTTGAAACATTTCAGGACAACTCTCTTCATGTTTTCATACGAAGGGAATAACGAAATGTATTTACATCTGTTTAGTATTTTATAATGAAAGCTTTAAAACCGTAACTTAAGTTATCTTTCATTTCTAATGCACGCTGTGTTTTAGTACATATATGTATACGAGTGTGTACGAGTGTACGTGGTTGTGCGTGTATGTATGCATGTACGTATGCTTGTATGTATGTATAACTTAATATACATATATCCATTTATAAATATATATTATAAGTATACAAATATGTGCGTTACTGTTTACATATGTATTACATATATTTATATATATATGTGATCTAACTTGGATGTTGAAGTTTAGTTATAACATCATTACTACTGAACCTTATTTCCATTATGAAACGTCTGGGCCCATAGGCATTTCTTAATGTAAACAGTTTATTATAATATGACAGTTAATTAAGAAAAAAAAAAGACGATGACTAAAATACCATGCCCGTAAACATCAGCACAGTCCTGTTACCTTTTATACATTTAATGATACAATTATCTATCTATCTATCTATCTATCTATCTATCTATCTATCTATCTATCTATCTATCTATCTATCTATCTATCTAAAAATATACATGCATTTATATATATATGTATACATATACACATATTTATATATATGTTATATGATATACTCATATATATGCTCGCTAGTTTGCATATATATATATATATATATATATATATATATATAATTAATATAGATAGCCATGTGTAATGTTTTACAAGAAAGGAAAGCTATAATTGTCATCAAATATGATTATCTGACTAGGGTGTTATATATACATATATGTATAACACACACACACACACACACACACACACACACACACACACATATATATATATATATATATATATATATATAGAGAGAGAGAGAGAGAGAGAGACAGACAGACAGCTAGACAGATATAACAACACAGATGGTTTGAGTTTCTCTACATCTGTTTGAGAGACTTTTTTTTATTTATAAAGACATCAACTACATCATTAAGAGGACCGTTTTCTTCAGCTTGAAATTCAAATCTAAGATTTAACATTTAAAAATTGGCTGATAATGAATGTATATTGACTCCCCCATCTCGCTGGTGATCCATAGAGTAGATATATAAAGCCTCTCAAATGTTACATTTTAGATTTAAGTTTGAATTCACCTGAAGAAAAACAGGATTTTCCATAATGTCATTGATTTGTTCATTCATTGAAACGCACCTGAAAGAGCTGTAGTGAATCTCAACCCATTTATAGTCTTACTTATCTTACGTCATACCTGGAACCTTCGTTACGTTGGATCCGGAACGGTGAGTGGATCGTGAAACTGCAAGCCGGAGTACATCTGCATGTGATTTTAAACATAAAAGGAAAGGGTAACCTGCATTTTTATTCTTATTTTGTTAACTTATTTCACTTCCAGTCACAGTATATATTATATGTTATTATATGATCTTAAAGAAAGGCACAAGCGTGGCTGTGTGGTAAGAAGCTTGCTTCCCAACCACATGGTTCCGAGTTCAGTCCCACTGCGTGGCATCTTGGGCAAGTGTCTTCGACTATAGCCTCGAGCCGACCAAAGCCTGTCGTATACATATATATATATATATATATATATATATATATGTGTGTGTGTGTGTGTGTGTGTATGTATGTATGTGTGTGTATATGTATGTATGTGTGTGTATGTGTGTATGTGTGCTTGTGTCTGTGTAAAAAGGAGTAAAGAGTAATGCAAACATTATCTGCCTCTCTCTCTCTCACTCTTGATATAACTGTCTCTTCTGTCCATCTCTCTCTTTCTGCCTTTCTTTAACCTCACCATCAGAACATCACCCTCTGCTAAATATTGTATTATAAACATATCTCTCTTTACCTTTCCCTCCCTACCATACAGCACGTCGTTAAAATTTCTCTCTTCTCTTTTCTCTCTCCCTCTGTTCTTTCACCATCTTTTCCTCTCGTTCTTCACCTTTCCCTTCAACTAACCATGTGACGCATCTAGCCTTATTATACACCTTTCTCTACTTTTACCTACTCAAACTCCACCCCAATCTCCCACATTTTTACCCTACCTCTCACACCCCATCTCCACCTCTGTAACTGACTATAACGGGCGAACCGACCAGCAGATTATTACTCAGATATATGTGAGAATTTATATATATTTATTATAAATCTATGAGCGAGGGACATACAGTAACAGTACCGAATCGTAAAGTTTATTTGCCAACATAATGTGGCAGTCCTACGCAAAGATGATGTTACCGTTATGTAGCCCCAGGAAAATATCTCTTCCAGTTGGCTACGGGCATAATATGCGTGCTGATAGTCAACTGGAAAAGATGTTTTCCTGGGGCTAAGCAACAGTAACATCGTCTCTGTATAGGACTGCTGCCACATTATCTAGGCAAATAAACTTAACTATGTATATTTATATATATATGTACGAGCATTATATATATGTACGAGCATTATATATATATATATATATATATATATATATATATATATATATATATATATATATATATATATATATATATATATATATACATATTATATATATATATATATATATATATATATATATATATATATATATATATATATATATATATATATATACATATATATATATATATATGTACAGACATATATATATATATATATATATATATATATATATATATATATATATATATATATATATATATATATATGTATATGTATGTATATATACACACACATATATATATATATATATATATATACATATATATATATATATATATACGTATATGTATATGTATATGTATATATATTTCGCGGAGTACATATTTTTTTGTTTGCGTCATTGTTAAGGTGTAGATCTGATTTAAAATATTTCTTTCACAGAATTATCTGATTTCGTCACACCCTAATATGTCATACTAGAAAACTGACTGCGATTATAGTAAACAAGATTTTTACTAGCGCCATACGTAATGTACAGGTCATAAAGACTTAAATTTATCATTTCATTTCTAAGAACTGATTAAACTTTCAATTTGCAACTGCATGCTGATTCTGGAGTTTCGAATTATTTCGAGTGAACCCCGACCGTTGTCAAAATACACGCGTTATGAAAAACCCTGATTAGTCGAATTGAAACTGATCAATCATCAATACGATCCAGTTGTGTTCTTCATCTAGTCGTTTTATTTTATCCGATATTGTAACAAAATTGTGTATCCTGCAGTCATAAGAGAAGCAATGCTAATCCCGCTTTTACGATTTGTCTAATACTGGAGGCAAGGAGGAAAATGTCTTCGCCAAGTGCAGCCGTGGCTGTGTGGAAAGAAGTTTACTTCCCAACCATATGGTTCCGGGTTCAATCTCACAGCGTGGTACCTTGGACAGAGGTGTCTTCTATTATAGCTTTGGATTGACCAAAGTCTTGTGAGTGGATTTAAATGACGGAAACTGAAAGAAGCCTGTCGTATGTATACGTATATATTTATGTGTGTGTCTTTGTGTCTGTATTCACCCTGCCCACCACTACCACTTGACAAACGGTATTAGTGTGTTTATTTCCTCGAGAATTAGTGGTTCGGTAAAGGTGACTGACTGAAGAAGTATCAGGCTTTGACAAATATAAGCACTGGGGTTGTTTTGTTCGACTAAATTTCTTCAAGTGTGATGACTGAAACAAGTGAAAGACAATAATCGTAGCCCTTACCGAAATGCTTATGACAGAGTGGATTCTGCTAAAGACAATCCAAGAGCCAAGTAGTATCATTAAACAGGGAGACAAGCAATGACTACTACGTCGGAATTGGAACTCAGAACGCAAGCGAAACAGATATCGAAACAGATCCTGGTCCCATGTTCTTATAATTCTGCTAATTCACTGCTTTGGATTGATACTTATTTCGTGTGCCCCTACAATATGGAAGGTAAAACTGATATGGGTGGGATTGAAACTCAGAACCTGGAGACTCGAGGCAAATAACACCAGACATTCTATTCGACGCTCTAACGACTCTGCAATTTCGCCACTTCTGTAGGGTTACATTGTCGCTGCCTCAATTCCTATATATAACAGTCAAATATCCTTCTCGAAGATTAGGGTATATTGGTCAATATAGTAATGAATAGATTAATAGTTACACTTGGATCTCCATTGAACACAGACCTATTCATTCAATGAGAGCTGATTAGGAATTAAACAAAACTTAACAACAACTCCGACGACGACGACAGTAGCAGCAACAACAAAAGAAGAGCTCATATACTTACAGAAATAAATTTGGTATCAAACCTATATATGAATGAAAAAATACTTCGATCTCTTCTAAATCTGTTTATTACTATCAGTTCTAAAAAACACCCATTCGTCTATAATCCCGTATCATTTAGCAACAGACACAATAAAATAATTTTTATGGATCTCATGGTCGCAAAATATGGAATTCACAGCCAATAATAAATATATCAATATCTCAGTAATGGAGAACTTCTCCAAGAAAATATAAATTTAAACACGCTTTTACACATGCACATATGAATTGGCTATATTCCAATTTGACAATTTTGCACTAGTTTTGGTGTACCGGTATTAGATTGAAAGAATAGTAAATGTGACCCATAAATAATGTTACTTCCTTTATTTTACTCTTGTCCACTATCACAAAACCATCGTCATTTTTATTCACAATGACTTCCTCCTCCACCTCACCTCATCATCATCATCATAATCGAGAATCTCTATACATAATAGAAAATATCTGAGAGTTAATTTTGAAGAAAAAACCGCCTGCAGCTGCAATAATAACTCTTGTTCTTCAGCTTTATAAAATGTTATTTGTAACCAAGGTGGGTTGAAGGACTACGTATTGATTCATCGTATCTCTCTTTCGAGTTTTATTGACTCGCCGTAAGTTCTTTCTTTTTCAGTTTTTTGTGTTGGAGCAAGCAATGACCTTCTAACGTACAAAGAGATATTTGTTATGGATTTGAGTTACAGAAGAAATTGCGATGCCTGTATTAAATTTGCTGTGTTTCTAAAACTGGAGCTGATAGTAAAGAAGAAAGAAAATATAACTGGAAGCAGCGGATGAAAATATCGAGTTGTCGTCAGACAGGGGACCTAATCCTAATGCTTGTAATACAATGGGCTTCGATTAAGACATTCAAGCTTCCAGTGGTGGCGCTAGACAGTGCAATGTATTGTCTATCATTGTCAAAACAGGTACAGTCCATCTGATGACTCGCATAGTTTCGATTTCTCCAGTTTCGCTCCCTAGGTTTCAGTCGACGTGAAAATATGTTAACAGACATTCGTTGAAGATGTTATGCAGTTAGAGAGAACTCTGACCCACAGGATTACGAAGAGAACTTCTTAATCAAAAGGCTAATTCTCCTTATTGGATTTGAGTTCATGTGAACATAGTATTGGATGATCAATCACGTTTGGAAATTAAAGTTACTTATATATACACACCACGCACCCAGACGTTTGTATATATGTAATATTGAAAAAGTGGTTAAGGTTTCTTTGCAATAAATGAATTGTAATCATTTTAGAAAACTTAAAAAAACAAAATTAAGTGAAATATTTCCTTTAGATATATCAAATATTTTCAATTCTCTGTCTCACACATACACACATATATTTCTATAAAGATCCGTATACATGTGTGTACATCTATCTATCTATCTATCTATCTATCTATCTATCTATCTATCTATCTATCTATCTATCTATCTATCTACATATACACACACATACATGTATTCTTTTATTTTCTATTCTTTTATATATGTATATTTACTCTTATAAATGCATACATACGTACACACATACAAACACACACACACACACACATGGCGTAATGGATACATATCCTCACTATATGACGGAAAGAACTGAATAAATAACTTAGGAAATTTATAACATCTATATGATTACATGATATATATGTTACAGAAATGAACATATGAAATAAATCATGCAATACAAATATGAGTCTATACCTAATTAGAAGCTAGACTGTAAACTTCCCTGACAACCCTATGGGACATCGTCCGGCAGTAGCATTCATTTGAAAAATGATTGTACTGAGAGCTGCATTGGTGCTATAATAATTGAATTCCGAAGACTAGTATTGACATGTGGTTACGGTTCGAGACGGTAAAACTGAAGGAAACATCGTTTTAAGTGTAATATATTTCCTAAAGCTTTTATATCTCGAAGGAATCCCACTGAGTTTTCTGTATATACATAAATGGTTACACACACACACACACACACACACACACATACACACACACACACACACACACACACACACACACACACACACACACACACACAAACACAAACACAAACAATCAAACAAACATCTACATATATTGTGTAAAGCACTGTTGATGCTGTGTCTCTCAGAAGTGAAATTTCATACTAAAATTCCATGTAAAGAAGTATGAATTGCAGGCTATCATTAGGATTCTTTTACATTGGAAAGGGGATCTGGTGTATCCCTTCATATAACTTTTACTGTTATCACAGATAATTTTGAAACTACTTGGTGTGTAACCTACATGAATTTTTATAGAGACAAAGTGCTTTTGAATCCCAGTAATGTCATTGTTAGTTTGATAATATACACACTTGGAAGGGTTGACTCTATAAGTGATACAGAAATTGCTTATACATCTTGCCCGGCATTTACATCAGCGTTGCTACAACGTAGTCATTTTCTGATAAACAGTTACAGAAGCACGATGCTTAAAAAAAGCTCAAGAACGATCAACAATATTCAGAGGATAGTAAAACAAAGAAACGAGTTCAAATGACGAAGAAGAGCTCAAGAGGAGTGAAATCGAATGAAAATAAGTGAAAAAACAGTTAAGTGACTAACCCTGCCAAAACAATAACAACTACAAAAACAAAAAAAAAAAACAAGAATACACATGAAAATGTATTAAAATTGAATTAAAATATATGAAGCTCACTGAATAAACTCCTTCCAAAATGACTTGAAATGAAGAGAAATGAATGCTGCAGAAAGAAGCTAAAATGAAATGTGATGAACAGAAAGAGAGGGAAAATATCTAAATGAGAAGCATTTTAAAGCGAATGAAAACAAGTGAAGGAGATTTAAAAGGATATTAAACAGGAAAACAACTAAAATGAACAATATGGCGTGAGGGATTTAAAGAAATGAAAAAAGACATTGAAAGAAAGGAAAGGTATTGAAGCTACACAAGAAGACATAAATATGATTGACAATAGGGATAATTACTGTAAAGAACTGAAACAGCTTAAATGGAAGAAAATAAAGAGAGCGGGAAAATGACAGGAAAATGTTCTTAAAATGGCAGAAAAGACACACAGCACGAGTGAAAAGTACTGAAGAAAAAAAAAAAACTGGATTTGATAGAGAAAGGAATTGTCAATTATTGAAAGGAGCTTGAAAATTTATGTTTTTAGAGAAACGAATGCGCAAACATACATATTCCTGTATATTTGTTGGTGTGTGTGTGTGTAAACACACACACACACGTATATGTATGCATATATGTATGTATTATGTGTGTATGTGTGTATGTATTTATTATCTATCTATCTATATAATATGTAAATATGCAAGTATATATATATATATATATATATATATATATATATATATATATATATATATATATATGTATATATATATATATATATATATATATATATATATATATATATATATATATATATATATATATATATATATATATACATATATATATATATGTATATATATATATACATATATATATATATACATATATATATGTACATATATATACATATATATATGTATATATATATATACATATATATACATATATATATATATATATATATACATATATGCATATATATATATATATGCATATATATATGTTTATGTATATATTTGTCTGTAAATATATATATGTGTCTGTTCGTGTGTGTGTGTGTGTGTGTAGGTATATATATAAAAACAAATATGTATATATAATTCATATAACCACAAATAAAGACTCAGGATAGTAGGCAGTATGTTACAAAAGAAACCCCAAAACAAACTGAAAATGACAAAAATGAGCACTCACTTGCACAAAATCATCTCAGCGCGTGCGCGCACACATGTGCCACACAGATCGCATACACACTTACACACACTGAATTTCTGCTTCTGATAAAAGAATGAAGATCCTTGTATTTTGAAATTTCAGAAATACACCATACAATTTTTATATTTATCATGTTAAATGATGTATCAAGCTAGAATTTTGATGATAATACAACTTTTACATTCTTAGAAAAGAAACAAAACTAAAAACAAACATCTTCAAAGCTTATTTTCTTGAGAAAGCTTGACAAAGTGATATAAATATAGAAAAATTTTACAATTAAGATGAATTTAGTTTTTTTTTATTTATTGGTTAACTTTAATTAAAAAATTAATATAATTAGTAACACGTATAATTTATTTTGCAAACGTAAGATGCACGTTATTTAATCAAATAATACAGATTTTGTAAATGGAATTGTGCATTACAACATGTAACGAAAAGACATTAAAAGTTGTGATAAATCAAACTGCAAACAGTTTATGAGATAGTGTTGTGATTAGGTGAACCCAACTTAGTGTATGAATTCTAGTAAGAAAGGAAAACCATCCGTTGCTCACCAGCTCATAAGAGCTTGCGTTCCGAGTTCAAATTCTGCCGAGGTTGACTTTATCTTCCATCCTTTCGGGTTCGATAAGATTACCAGTTGAATACTGGGGTCGATGTAATCGACTAACCTCCCACCCCACCCTACCCATGAAATTGCTGGCCTTGTGCCAATATATGAAATCAATATGTAACATATAGGGGCTATGTAATTGTGAATAGACATAGATACCGCGATTTTCGCTCATCTCTGATTTAGTAGAATATATAATGATTATTAATATTATTATATATAAAGAAATAGCAGGATGGTAGACTGGCAAAAGTCAGCGGGTTGGACACAGTGCTTAGCCGCATTTATTCAGGTATTTTACACTTTGAACTTAAATCCCACCAAAGTTGACTTTATCTTTCATCATTTCGGATTCTATATGAATAAGTATCAGTTGAGCTCTGGGTCTAAGAAATGGGACTGTTGTATATCAGATAATTTCTCAGAACGATTATCGAAGTCTACGGCGTTGAAAACAACACATCCAAGCTACGCTGGATGTGCAAATTAACATTAATTGTATAAACTTCAGAATTATATGAAGCCACAACGGAATTAGAACATGGAATGCAAGAACGCTGAACTCTGCACCAACTCTGTTTAGAAAGTTGGACATCTTGAGCGTAAGTGAAATGAGGCGAACAGGTGAAAGATGGGCAACGGCAGTGGGACATAAAGACATCACCGTATGCACTAAGTGATGTAGGAAGATGTAAAACTAAAAGGTTATTTTCCTTTCAGGAATCAGAAAAATGAAAAGATGGTCTTCAGCTGGTTTCTAACAAGGATATCAGAATGAACCAACTCTATGATATATATAAAATTGTCGTCACTATCCGAGTGTTTCAAAGTAAGACCACGTTAAAACAATATCACTCAGGAAGTCATTAATGGAGTTCCACGAGCTGAAACAGAGAAATATAAACTGAGAAGTACTTTGATTGTAAAGGAACTGCCCGAGCAATGCTCTAATGCAATGCCAACCAGTGTCTTTGGTAACGCAAGAGCATTAAAATAATTTAACTATAATGAAAGTAATTGCCTCACCCAAATACTCCATGAGAATAATTACATAATCTGCTTGACAGAGTTTAATACTGAAAATGAACTGCCTTCCTGTAACACTATAAAAGCAGTAATCTATAATAGAAGAAAAGATACGACGAAGGATACTGATAACTGTCATCAAGTAGTTTCAACAAAGAACGGAAATCGATTTGCTTTCTCGGTTCGACGTAGATTTATTACTGCGCCTTGAAAATGGGAGATCAGTTTAGAATACATAAAATTTATTTTCATCGCTTAAAATACTAATTATTATCTGGAAGTAGATGAAGTCCTTGAGACACTGAAGTTGATATCATTTTATTCACGATAATTTATTGAAATCGGACGGATGACAGCTAGAGGCAATAAGCAGCTCTGACAAAATTTAAGCTAAGTTCGTTCTAAGACAAGATTAAATAACATAGGTCGTTTAGTTCCGCGCGTTTCATTTCTACCAGCTCGTCAATTGTTAGAGTATATAGAATATGAGTATCCACTTAATTAGCCATAAGAGACTCTATATTCAAGGTCAATAATTCAAGGAGACAAAGTCACTCTTTTCTCAAGTAATTTAACAGCATAAATGAACTTGTCATTGAATGGAAATGGAAGTTTTGTTGTAGTTTCGACTTTCCTGAAGTTTAACAGTTGTACATTGAACGTTATCAATTACATATGTAATATTACGTAAATTACTTCTTAGGTTACTTAGGTTACTGTACACATTGTTGGAAGATCATGGTTTCGAATCCCGGACCGGGTGGCATGTTGTGTTATTGAACAAGGTACTTCATTTCACTTTGTTCTAGTTCATTCAGCTGTAAATGAATTCCAGTAATATAGCTGCAAAGTTAATCCTGCAATGGACCGGCGTCCTGGTCTGTGTGTTGCAATATCAGTGATTTATACGCCACGTAATTTGGGTTAATTCATGGTTTTGACTCACTGTTGTGAGTATTAGGGATTACGAAGAACAAAATTCTTAACTAAGTGCAATAACAAAATTCGCAAAAAAGCTTTATGTTATTCAGAAAGGTTCTTCAAAGTTATTAACGCCATGGCGAAATTATTGACTGATAGTTGGGGAAACTGAATTGCTGAGTCTTTGACTGATTCGTCCCGAAAATCATCCTTACGTTGTATGCCACAGACGTTTGAAATACTTATTAGTTTTATTTGGTTCATAGGCGTAA